>NC_080571.1:92838910-93082656 GCF_030247185.1 Malaya genurostris | reverse complement strand
TGAGAGAGAGAGAGAGAGAGAGAGACATCTGCTCAGTTCGTCGAGCTGAGTCGAATGGTATATGACATTCGGTTAAAAAGTCGGTTTTCACAGTGATTGCATAGCCTTTCTATATGAGAAAGGCAAAAACGAGTTTGAACGGCAAATTTTTGTCTTTTCATTACAAATGTAAAGCATTTTTTTCGGATCTAACAGTTACCTTTATACATTTCTGCATTTCTCATATAGAATGTTTATGCCATCACTGTGAAAACCGATTTTTCAGCCGAGGCCAGGAGGACCAAATGTCAAATATCATTCGACTCAGCTCGACGAACTGAGCAAATGTCTGTGTGTGTGCCTGTATGTGTGTGTGTAACAGAAATGTGCACTCGATTTTCCCAGAGATGGCAGTACCGATTTTCACTAACTTAGATTCAAATGAAAAGTCTCTTGGTCCCATAGATTGCTTATGAATTTTATCTGAATCGGGTTTGCGGTTCGTGAGTAACGGGGTGAAATGTGCAAAAAAAATGAATACAAAGTGCACTCGATTTTCCCAGGGACCGCTAAACTGATTCCCTTCAACGAAAATGCAAATTAAATGACTTATGGTCCTATAGGTTTCTATTGCATTTCATCTTGATCCAACTTTCGGTTCGGGAGCTACGGGGTAAAATGTGTAAAATGAACTGAAAATGTACAATTTTTTTTTTAGAAACCGTTCATCCAATTTTCCAAAGCGTATGTTCAAATGAAAGGTCTTACAACCCCATACAATCCTACAAAACTTCATCTGGATACGACTTCCCGTTCCGGAATCATAAACTGATAGGTATAAAAATATGATTTTCAATGGCGTGATTTGTCTCTTTTTATTTACGTGGCCGATTAAGCTGAGCTTTTAGTTAGAAATTTTTTTGTATTGGATCTCGTTGTCACCCTTTTTCCAGGGGGAGAGGAGTTTCCGTTTTCCTCCTGCGAGGATTGAGGGGCAGTTTGTTCGTGGTTCGTCTCGTCATCCATTGGCGTGGTATTGTTGTTGATTTCGTAGCTAGTTGCTGTAGATGCGCCTTGTTGTGCATTGTTTGTTGTTGCTGGTTGGTTGGATGGTAAGTTGTTAACTGCAGCTGGTGTACTTTGTTCTATAGGGGTTATATTGGATGGTTTCGTTGAAGGGGATACTTCACTGTTGTTGGTGACTGTCACAGGTGTACTGGGGTTGCTTGGGGTTGGTGTGAAGGAAGTACCGTTGTCCTTTGGTGTAGTTGTCTCCTTGTCCAGTTTATCACATGGCTTACCGTAGTGAACAGCTTTTTGACAATATTGACATGTGGCCATCTAATTGTCATAGGTAACAAGTGATTTACACGGAATTCTTGTATCATGACCGAAAGTCACATAAGAAGGTATAGGCCTCCTCAAGCGCATGCGTAACAAACGTACGTCATTTAGAATACCGGGGAAAAAGTTCTTCCTCAATTGTCTTAACCGATTTTTACATACTGAAATTCAAACCAAAGGTCTAAAAATTATTAAAAAGTGTGTAGCCAGGTTTGCATATAAAAACAGCCCCCTGACAGGAAAAAAATCATATACGCTGTTTGAAAGGGTTTATATTAGAGATGATTTTCCCAAAATTTCAACCCTTAAATCCCTTTTTGTTGGAGTTTGGGTGGTTCTTCTGATTTTCATTTTATTTAATTTTTTCAAAAACCTCCTTAGCAAAAATAATGAAAAAAATCAGGAATATTTTAATAATTATGGGAAACCTTTTTGATTTTTTCAGAATTTTTCAAAACGTATTCTATTTGAAAAAAATGTTAAGAATTTTAGAATTTATTTCAATCGTACTTACAATTTTTGTATCACTCTAGATTTTACATCAAAAATAAATCATTTGTGAGTACATTACACTGTAATTTTTTCAGATTTTAAAAAAATGTGGACGTATGATATCAGACTTCATTCGGAAAACCATTCAATTCATTCGGAAAACCATGCGTCTCCATCAAATTGTCATCATCCGATGGAGACGAATGGTATTTAGTTCTAAAATCATATTTCACATGCCCTTAGAACTAAATATCATGCGTTTCCTTCTACAACTTGAGTTCAGGACTTAAAAAAGAATTTTCATAAGGAAGCACCAGTGAGAGAAACATGAATCAGAACTAATGAATTGACAAATGTTAAGGTTTTAATATATGGTTTAAAGTTTTTTTTTATGAACTGATAAGTCATTTTACATTTATTTTATTCAAATAAAAAAAACTATATTTAGTAAAAGTTCTAAAGGACAATTAAATTAAAGTTCTTTTGCAGAAAATAGTATTCCTAGATACCAAGCGCAAAATCAAGGAAAATTCGAAACCAAGCGAAAGCTAAACAACTATCAGTTTTAAGATAAAATGTACGTTGACGTTCTGTATCACATGGTATCAATAGCCAAGTTGCTTGAAATTATTCAACAAGACAGCTAAAGTCAAACGGCTTAAGCTCATAAAGACAGATTAATCAAACTGGGATCGGACTGACAGTAAATCCGTCGAAACGAAACGTATGAGAGGGAAAGGCTTTAAAATATAACACCTTCCCACTCGAATAATGGTGCGTGGCGACGATATCGTGGTGGTTCATGAATTCGTGTATTCATTCATTAATGACCGCAGATAAGGATACAAGAAAAGTAATACGTCAATATAAGAAATGAATCAACGGCGTATAAACCAAGGTTTTCAACAGCTGCTTGCAGATCCACCTATCATACGTACAGCTGAAATTTGACAGCTTCGATCGGCAGGGCATGTCATCAGGATAACAGATGGCAAACATTTGAAAATTGTTCTTGAATGTGATTCGGAAGGCTGAAGAAAAAGAGAAGCATAGCGAGCTAGGTGGATCAATCAAATGGAGGCAAAGAGTGGTCTTAGTCTGAGCTGTTTGGAGACGGCTTCTAGATACAATATTCGGGCTTGAGCTGATACGTGAGAAAAGTACTTCACGAAACACCAGAAAAAGACCACTCAGTGCAAGTAAATTCGATGAACTATATTTGCGAATACGTTTGAAGTTCAATTTTCATACATAATTCAGTTTGTCATTCATTATTAGTTAATACACATTTCGATTAAAGCAATAAAACAATACGATTTTCCGAAACTGTTTAATAAAGGGGTCCTCCTACGGAAATAGCAAAAAAACGGAAAATATTGAGTTTGAAGAACATGTTGTTTATATAGAAAATCGACGATGCGAATTAATACCTACTTTTTTGGTCTTCGGGGCTCTGTTGCAGGCGCTTCGACTTGATTTCTATCTGGTTTATAGTATTTCCTAAGATTGCTAATAGCTAACCTCGAAAAATCCAGACTATCCCGCAAGTTAGAAACGAATTACAACAGTCCGCTGGCACACATGTTCACAAATGCATTCCCTACATCCCAGGCGTGCGGACGTGTGTAAATAACACAAGGTATAAAATTCTTTTATCATTATTAATTACGTCAATACTCAAGCCCTGAGATCATGTTGTCGATGGAAACGCATGGTATTTAGTTCTAAGGGCATTTGATATATGATTTTAGAACTAAATACCATGCGTCTCCATCGGATGATGACCATTTGATGGAGACTCATGGTTTTCCGAATGATTTATTTTTTTAAAGTCTGATATTATACCCGTCCACAATTTTTAAAAACCTGAAAAAAATACAGTGTAATGTACTCATAAATGATTTACTTTTGATGTAAAATCTAGAGTGGTACCAAAATTGTAAGTGCGGTTAAAAGAATTTGAAAATTTTGAGCATTTTTTTCACATGAAATACATTTTGAAAAATTCTGAAAAAAATCAGAAACGTTTCCCATAATTTCTAAAATACTCCTGATTTTTTTTCAATTTTTCAATGGGTCTTTTGAAAAATTTAAATAAAACGAAAATCAGAAGAACCACTCTAACTCCACCAATATGGCAGTTAAGGAGTTTTTTTCTGTGTGGGGGCAGTTTTTATATGAAAACCCGATTACACCCTTTTCTAGAACATTTCAACTGGATTCGACTTTTAATTTCGGAACCAGAGTACGATAAGTTTAACATTTTCTATTTCATTTTTTTCCATAAACGATGGCAAATATAAGTAAAAATCATATAAAACTGACTGATAAATTCTTTGTTGAATCCATAATCGATAGACGGTCTATCAAACCGATTCCGGCTGTGCTGGTTCCGAATTCCAATTTCGGAAGCATCGAAAAGAGAGTTTAAATACTCCTGAAACTTAGACTATTTTCTCAAAAATAGTTTGGCCGATTTTCATGAACTTAGGTTAAAGTAGAAGGTGTTATAATCCCACATAAAATTCCTCCTTTTCATCTGGATCCAACTTCCAGTTCCGGAAGTACTGAGTTAATCGTTAAAAATTTAAACCGCTAGCTGAAGCGACGAAGCAAAAAAGGGAAAAATTCTTTTCAATTTCAAACTTTCTTGTTTCTATTCAATGAACAGTTGTTTTAAGAACACTTTAGTAATATTTATGATGGTATGAGTAATATGAGAAAGGCATTATTGCAGGTGGATTTAAACTAGTTTTTTCAGTATACACTCTTGCAATTGTAGTCTGGTAGCTTAAACACTCTGCTCTGTAAATACATCTGTACATATTCATGTGAGTGGATGTCGGTAATCATCTTTACTTCTGTATTACCGATAGCTATTATAATAGTAAACTAAGCTAAATATAGACTAGCTTTAAATTGAAGAACCTTCCCACAATGCATTGATTAAATGTAGCAATAAAATTTCTGTGCACTGCCAATGTAAAACATGACAAGACGCTGTTGTAAGATCATGCTTCATCATATTTTGAATGCAAATTTAATGCACACACTGCTCTATATTAACGATGTTAAATTAAAGTGTGCAATGATATAATTCTCATGGTTACTTGGATATGTACTCTAAAGCCTCGATCTACGCACAGAGTCGTGGGTCTCCAAACGAAATTTCGCATTAAATTTAAATAAAAAATCGCGATATTTAAAATTTTTCGCATTAAAAAGGCGTTTGTTTTCCAATTTCATTTGATATCCGTATGAATAACATGCAAATTGTAACTACGTCAATATGCAAAAGTATCCAGGATTCTCCGAGTTTGTTCTGAAACTATGAACATCGGGAGGAAATGTTCAAAGAACTACTTGGAATATTGTCCTCGGAATTACACTATGCCACAGGAACATTTCTTGTTCGCTGTTGATACTTCTAGAGCTACACATTTCTTATTTGTCTTCTTTGATCCGCTCCTGGCTTATTGATCTTAAGGGCTAAACTACAGGTAGTTTTTGAGTGCCTGTTAATTGCATGTTGTATCACGGGTATATACGGAAAGAAAATCCCGGTTTTGTCTTTGGCTACGCTGGTAGATCTCAAGGCCTGCACTCCAAGTTGTTTTTGGATGAACTCATAATTCATCACAATGATCCAATTAATTGAATGTCATACCACGAGCATGGATCACAAACAAGAAGCTCGCTAATGTCATTGGTTTTGTTGGTTGATCTTGAGGCCCATGTTCCATGGAGGTTTTGGATGAGCAAGAACTTCTATAGATCCTATTACAGCATTCTTTAACAATTCAGTAATGTACATTTCACAATATTCAATTCTCTGAAGCAGTCGGATTGTTTTGTGTATGTATAAATAAAAATTTACTTCACTATTCAAACACTTTCTTTACGTGATTATCATCTAAATCAAATCGAAAATAGCACTGATTCAACTAAAATTCGTAAGAAAGTCATGTGAATTAAATTCGCGTAAATTAGGGTTTTAGCGTATTCTATAAGCTTTTTTGAAGTACGTTCGGTTGCGTCGCACATACTTCCAAACAGTGATGGCCCAGCACACGAGCTAGTTCTCATGCAGCCCGTGTGCTGTGTTTTTTAAAAAACACTCACGCTCGTGTGCCGTGTTGCTACTAGATCGAGAGTCGTGTGCTTCATAGAACCAGCTCGCGATTCAACTGATGTGCTGGTTCATCTGCTGGCTCATGAGCTGGAATGGGGGGCTAGCTCGTGAGCTGACCCGCGTGCTGGCTCATGTGCTGACTTCTTGAGTATCCGTTTTTTTTTTCATTCAATAATATAATATATTTTTAAGCACACAGTGTCCGCTCTTGTCTTGTTTCTTGTCAGTACGTGGACTACACAAATAGCACACGCTCATGTGTCTGGTTCGAAAAAGCTCAGCACACGAGCTTAATAGGCACACGCAGCAGATATAAGCAGCTCGAGTGCTGAGCTCGGACATCACTGTGGATAATTACTTAAAAATCTGTTTAAATTCACCAAGTTGGGGAATGATGCCTTTATCATTACCATTTCATGAAAAAACGATGCATTTTGAGTTTGTTTTTATTAACACATCATTTTAAAAAAATCGTACTTATCTGTATCGCAAATTATATGACGGTTAGACATTTTTACCAACATATATTCCATTCAAATGTTGATTTTAGAGACAAAGATTTTATTTGAATTAAAGCTGATTGATTCACCTCTCATACAATATTTCGATTGAGTATATTAAACTAAAATCAAACCAAACGAAAACCTGTGCTCCTGTTACTGCTGTACATAAATCGGATTACCAATCTCAGTCACGATTCAATCCTCGATAGCTGATTTTTTTTTCAGCAAAAAAGACGAGATGGTAATATCAGAGACATAAGATTTTGAGAATTTTACAAACGTACATAAATTTCCTTGTATAATTGTAATGATACAATAACAAGGCGGAGCACACGAGAGCAAAAAATTATAGGGTTGTGTAGGGGACAAGATTAAATAAAACCTGCAATGTTCAGATTCATTTATGAATTGAAAAATCCACAACAGGTCGTGTATAGTCCTTGTATAGATTTGTAAATTTAGGTAAGGAATTGATATGACATTGATTTCAATAACTTTCTTGTCAAACCCGTTTTGAAAATACAAATTGTATAGTGATTAAAAAAAATATCCATAAACCGAAATCCGTCATTTTCGATTTTACGAATTCTAAAACTATAGATTATTTCTATTTCTTCGCGTTTCGCCTTCGGCTCGTCAGTGCTTAAAGCAGTTCAAACTGAACTGCCATCTCGTGCCTAGCAGTTCAACTTAAACCGCTAAGCAGACGCAAAGTTTGCACTACTTATGCAACCCTTAAATAATATGTGCTTTTTGCACAAACCAACAAAACCCCTAAATGTTCACATTCTGCGACGGCCAGTAATAAGCCGTCACTCGTTTACGCCTGAGACGTCAGAAATAATATAGCACTTGTGCAATATTATTTAAGGGTTGCATGAGTAGTGCAAACTTTGCGTCTGCTTAGCGGTTTAAGTTGAACTGCTAGGCACGAGATGGCAGTTCAGTTTGAACTGCTTTAACACTCCAAATACCAAGCCTCAAAAAAAGTTGGAACGGTAACTTTGAGCTGTCATAGCTCAGCTGTTTTTCAACGAATCTCAATAAATTTTACACCCTCGAATTTTGTGAAGTTCGTAGATTGATTCCAAAACTTTGTAGCAGACGATTGGCAAAGGAAAACCAATGAAAATTTGATTTTTCCCGTTCCAAGTTTTTTTCACACGCTCAATATGCCCTATCTGCTTTCCATTTTTCTTTCCTTTGGCATAAACGTCGCAAATAAAATATGAAATACTTCAACTTTACCGAGTCATAACTTTGTTGTTAGTCAACCGATCTTCAAAATTTGTTCACCATTGGAAAGGTACTACTTCCAGAAATAAAATGCACTGAAAAAATCTAAAAATAGGGTTGTCTACCCAAAGTTATAATAAAAACTGTATATAGATGACCTGAGAAAAGATGAGACTTTTTACAATGGTCGTAAATATCTCGAAATTCAAAGCGATGACCTATGTATTTTTATACATCATTCGATTGCTAGTGATACCAGCTACAATTTTCGCTCAACTACCATTCCTGCACAATCAAAAGAAAACATTGAGAAATCGATGAATTTATAAATATATATGAATTTTTCATTTTTTTCACATGTTTGCATATAACTCAAAAATTAAAGCGATGACATGTACATTTTTTGATTCAAAATATTGAAATCATTACCAGAAACAATGTATTGATGATCAAAATTATATATCCGTTAAAAAAATCACAAGAAATTTGGTACAAATAGAGAGAATTTCTATTATTGGGAAGATTTTGCCAAAAAAAAAAACAAATCAAAGCTTTGAAATTTTATGACATATATTTTTTTATTATTTTAGTTGGAAATTTATTATGAACAAAATTTACAAAAAAACTGAAACTTGGATTTCACTAAAAATCTTAAAAATTTTGGTAAATATACCTAAAGTCTAAAAATAATTATGGAATTGGACAAAAGATCTAAACAATTTCCATGCACAACCCAAACGGAATTGATAACTACTAAAATTAGGTTTTTTTGTTTTAGATTTTCCGTAAAATCTAAAAAAAATCGGTAGAAGATCGGAAATTTCAAAATTTCTGATATATATTGCGTTCCAACGTTTCTGCTAATCAAAGTGAAAATATTGGAATCCGTTTTGATTTCATCTATTTCAAAGAGACGTAGAATTTGTTTCTAATAATAAAATAAATTTTGTGACAACATTTTAAATTATTTCAATGGCTTTGTATAAAAAGAAATAGAACGTAAATTTATATAAATTTCATATACTAACCCATGGCCAAAGAAACCAACTACAATTTAAAAAAAAATTATTGCTTGATTTTTGTTTTACAAGCAATTAAGAACAAAAACATATATCTTAAATTTTCCGCTATCCTAAACGACATCAATTATAATCGATAGAATATAAAAATTTAAATACCACAAACTAGGAATTATTTCGGAATGCATAGAATTCGAAAATTATTTGAATTTTCTATTAGTAAACAATTCAGAAAAAGTAGAATTCTGAATTAAGCACAAAAAATCACACGAAATTAAGTAAAACTTGTTTTTATCCACCTAGTTGTGTAATGATGCCTTTCTCATATCTCTCTAATTCTCATATAAAAAATGTATTCTTCAAACAGTTTTGTTTGATTTTTGAAAAACATGAAAGCTAGTGAATGAACTAGTGTAACCTACAAAATGAAAAAGTTCTCAAATCGGTTAGGCCATCTTTCTCAGTGAAGTGAGTTCCACTATTTCGGGCACTTATGAAACTGGAATTGCCCCGAATATTGGCTTTGCAGCAGCCTTTGCGATTAGCACCTACCAACCAATCTATTCGCAGCTTAAAGTTGTCTTCGTCTCGATAAACAACCTCTTCGATTGAATGCTTTTTACTGAATGAAACCCTGCACCTATGTTATCAGAACTAATTGGCTCAAGTGGCATGTTCCCCTAGTTATTTGGAGATTCGTGCCTTGCGTAGCTTCTCATCAACTTACTGATGGGAAGGGAAGGATAAAAGGAACATGGAAGGGAATTGAGAATTGGGTGAGGTGGGAAAACAGCACAAAACATAAAGAAATAAGTCGTCCTGCATCCCCAAAAGGATGCTGAACGATCTGCAGGTGCCAAAATGCACGGTTGATAAAACCTCCAACCACCGAGAGGCCTTAGAGATTTTACAAAAGCGACACCATTCTGCATTCCCCGAAGAATGCAGAACGATTTCTTCCCGAATATGCACTTGAATTAATTTAACACTTTAGAAGACAAAAATACCTTATTTTCATATATAGCTAATAAATGATTTACATGATACGAATATTTTTCAATGAAAAAACCCAATGTATGAACATAATTTAAAAATTTTTTAAAAAATATCTTCTCTGCCTTTTTTTATAAACATGCTCGAAAATATTTTCTGTCAAATACAAGAAACGGATTTTTTTTCGTTTTCCTCAATGTTAGTTATAGCAGTTTAAAAATAACCTGTTTTTGAACTAGTTTTGCTCATAACTTCGGTTCAGAAAACGCTACCTGAATACGCCAGTCATTAAAAAATTGGTTTTAACAAACTCTAAAAGATGTTCAAAGATACCTATACGAAAAGAGAAAAATATATATGCTAGAGCAAAAAATCTGATTTTCTGAGGAACACCCTAAGTTGCTCTTTAAATTTTGCTGTAGAACTAAAACCGTTGCAGATACTATTATGGTGTCCCCAGCAAAGCTGCTCGATATAAGTTTATCTACAATTTTTCCGAAAAATGCAGTCCTCTATCTCAATACATTCGGAAAATAAGTTTTGGATCACCTTAATAATAAGAGCCACCCTAATACCATGTACATCGACATATGGCTTATCTTCACTGATCATTTGTTTTGAAGACATCATAGCTCTAAAGTATAAGGTTAAGCCACAAATATTTTTGTCTCCCTAAATTGTGAATCCACTGTGCAATCCAGTTTAACTAGGAAATTTTAAAATTTCCGATATTTTATCTTTTTTTTTTGATATTTTACAGCAAACCTACAACAAAATCAGAATTTTAATAGTTATCAAATGCGTTTGGGTTGTGCATAAAAATTGTTTAGATCGTTTGTCCAATACAAAAATATTTTTAAAGTTTTAGGTTATTTACTAAAATTTTTAAAATTTTCAGTGAAATCCTAGTTTCAGTTTTTTTTTTGTAAATTTTGTTTATAATAAATTTCCAACTAAAATAATAAAAAAATATATGTCATAAAATTTAAAAGTTTTGATTTCATGTTGTTTGGCATAATTTTCCCAATAACACAAATTCTCTGTATTTGTACCAAATTTCTTGTGATTCTTTGAACGGATATATAATTTTGATCATCAATACATTGTTTCTGGTAATGATTTCAATATTTTGAATCAAAAAATGTACATGTCATCGCTTTAATTTTTGAGTTATATACAAACATGTGAAAAAAATGAAAAATTCATATATATTTATAAATACATCGATTTCTCAATGTTTTCATTTGATTGTGTAGGAATGGTAGTTGCGCGAAAATTGTAGCTGGTATCACTAGCAATCGAACGATGTATAAAAATATATAGGTCATCGCTTTAAATTTCGGGATATTTACGATCATTGTAAAAAGTGTCACCTTTTCTTAGGTCATCTATCTACAGTTTTCATTATAACTTTGGGTAAACAACCCTATTTTTCGGTTTTTTCATTTTATTTCTGGAAGTATTACCTTTCCAATGGTGAACAAATTTTGAAGATCGGTTGACTAACAACAAAGTTATGACTCGGTAAAGTTGAAGTTCTCAATATCCGATTCGCGATGCAGGTGCCGCATGAATGCAGATAGGGCACGTTTTGAGCTCGAAAAAAAACTTGGAACGGAAAAAATCTGATTTTCATTAGTTTTTCCTAAAAGATTGCCAATAATGATATACTTAAAATAATCTACAAACTTCACAAAATTCGAGGGTGTAAAATTTATCAAAATTGGTCAAGTAACAACTGAGCTATGATAGCTCAAAGTTACCGTTCCAACTTTTTTTGAGGCTTGGTGCTTCGCGTAACTTTTTTAGGCTTGGTATTAGGAGTGTTAAGCACTGACGAGCCGAAGGCGAAACGCGAAGAAATAGAAATAAAATATGTGCTTTTTGCACAAACCAACAAAACCCCTAAATGTTTATAGATTATTGTTATTTACTCGCCAAGCATGGAAAAAAGTACATATAATTCTAACAAAATCAGGCGAAATGGTAGCATATTATTTACGTATATATTAATATGATATGCACTAAATATTTTCAGTAAACATCTTATAAGCCAGTTTTAAATCAATGAAAAAAAGATCATGTTTGAATATTCTCCTGTTCTTATATAAAATGATACGTAGCTGGAATAAGTTAGGTGAAAAGTTGTTATCATACCAAAGTTTTTGGTCTGTAACAAAGAATGAACAATTTCGCTCCATGCGAGACCATCAATTACGGTTATACATTGAATGACTTAATTGACCGTCTTAAACAACATGTACGAATGTATCTCCGTCAAATTAGTCAATTAAAAAAATGCATGGTTTATTACCACGCTTAGTTATTCTCTATTTAACTAGCAAACAAAAAAATATAAACCCACTGCATTCAATCACTGAAAATATTCCATATTTCTTTGTATCGGTTTTGCATGATACGCTTTGTGCGATGATTCGTTCAATTCATGCGGTTGAAAATTTTGCATGCCTTATTATGGTACTGAATTTCACTTTAAAGCTCTTTCATACCAAAGATTTTAGAAAACTTTGATTTTGTTGTGGTTATCTCATAGTACTGAAAATTTTGTTATAAATGGTGACCCTAGAAGTTTCGGAAAATAACTTTCGAACTGTAAAAAATAATTATTTTTGACAACGACAAAACAGCTGCTAGACTGTCAAAATTTAACTAAAAGCTAAAATAATTCGCGAGATGGTCCACAGCCTTAATAGTGTGAACGGAATCGGTCGAGACACGCTGTGTTCATCGTTCGTAATGGTGGTATTGTATTTTCTTCTTCCGACCAGCACGTACCGGTGCGTACCCGTTTTTCATCGTTATTTCATATGACGGATTGAAAATTTTGACATCTCCCTAAAATTGCCTAACCGAAAACCGGATGAAATTGCACAATAGCATTTGAAACAATGAGAGCTTTAATGTTAATAAAATTTGAAAAAATCCGTTAAATCGTTGCTGAGAAATCGGAGTGAATTCCGTTTTTGAAGTTTTTCTTCGCTACTATCTGTGCTTTTGGAAACGAAAACCAGGAACTCGTAGTGACAAAGTAATCTGCAAACTAGAAGAAGTTACCAGTCAATTTTATAAAAATTTGCACCTCTTTTCGCCATCACTTGTGATTTGAATTTGAAATTTGAATTTGAGAATGAAGTTTACTTCTGGAACCGGAAACTACGAACCAGTGAAACCGTGGTCAGTTCGTTATCCAGCAACAAATAAACAACAAATTGAAACAGTTTTGAGCCAAATTTAGTACAATTTTTCCCTTCTCGGTATCGTTACTCTAAATGACAATTCGAAATTTTTAGCACACTTCAGGCTGCATTTTCGGAACCGGATGTCGGACCCGAATGATATTCAATAGCAGTCTATGGGACCATAGGACCTTCTACTTGAGCTTTTAGTTTATGAAAATCGGTTGAGTTAGTCCTGAGGAAATGAAGTAAGTTTCTAAGAGTAAGAATTTTTGACAACTGCTTCCAGTACTTCCGGAACTGAGAGCTGTGTATATTCGAAATCTTTTTTTTTTTGCCATCAACCGGTAATACGTACACATTGTAAGAAGTATAGGGCTAGTTCGAAGGATTTTATTCGTTTTGAATCGCCATATATAGAAACACGCTCTTGAAGTTGATTTTTTTTGCCTATCGTCCTGTAATTCCGGACCGGAAGTCGTATCCATATTAAAATAAATCTGAAGCTGAATCGAAAGAAATGTGTCACTAGACTCACCTAAGTCTCATTAGCTAGTCAAACTGAAATAGATAGCAATTTTAATGAGTAAAAACTTCCATTCTCTACATAGTGGAAAGAAATAGAAGTAAAAAATGGAACACGTGACCAGCCGTGGACACGATTGTCATAATTACTAACGCTTCGGTAGCGTTCATGACACTGTTGGTGTGAAACGTTGATTGATTTCATTTTTTATCCTGTTCCATTTGTACGAATATGAAGTTGCATTTCCATAAAAACCAATTGTTCGTTCCACGTTGTTTCTGTTGGCTTCTGCATTCATTTGATACGGAATTGATTTATATTTAAACAAGGAAATAGCTTGTCGTAGCATAGCGGACACCACGTGCCGTTGGTTCAAGGTCGTTGAATTTTCATGGTTTAAATAAAAGCAATTAGGAGATCAATTGAATTTATTTTGATGAAAAAATAAATTTCTGGTGTTAATTTATTTGAAAAATGAACTATTTGTTTCGCAGTCAGAAAGCCCAAAGGCATGTTTCATGATTGATGGATATTGAACATCAAGAGTCGGTTGTCTGTTTTTATTGTTGTGCGAAATATTTACAAAACGAAACTATTCAGACACGACTGAGACTGAGTGCTCCGGTGGAAAAGTTTAAATAGATAACTGATAATAAACATTGGAAATACACAGTTTTGAAGCTACCTTTATATTCATTCATGCAATAGGACCGGAAATGCCGTATTCTGGAATATGTAAAATTAGGCGAAGTGATTCCATGAGAAGTTGGTAAAAAGGTACGAACAGACCAAAAATGATGACAGTTTTCTGTAACGTGATAGAAAAACTGTTTAGAAAAAATCTTACTCAGCCAAGGTACCACTTGTCAAGATAGGAATTTATGTGTTCTACAAGCTCGAATTACATTTGAAGCCAGTAAGTTTTATTCTAATCCATTCATGGATTGCATCATACGTGGGATTAGGTTTCCTGAAAATTTGTTTTTTTTTGTGTGTATGCACGAGTTCTACTGAAATAGTGAAAAATAATGCTAAATGCATATTTCGCTATTAATCGATTAGTTAAAATGATTGATTAGTAGAATTAATTATTCGATGGTAATGACCAAGTTCCAAAACATATCGGCTGCTCCAACAGCTAGACCAAATTTCCGTAGGAAGACGCAAGAAGGGTTCTCTGCGAACCAACATAATTCTGAAAACTATAGCCTGTTGTCGAAATAGTCGAAATGTTTGAAACCATTCCCAGTTCATTCGTCAAATCTGTTTCTTAAATTTACACACAAAAGTAACAGAAACTCATGGCTTTGTTTTTTTGACTAGCACAGCGAACATGAACAAGCATTCGAACTCTGCGCTTGCTTGGTTAGCTAGGCATGCTAAATCCTGCGCTCCTGTGTCTCTAATGTCGAGTTGTATATATTAAATGTACCCGAAATAACGTTTAATTGGGTTTAATTGAATATGAGCACCGACCAAATGAATTGCACAAAAATTGTGTTGCTACTATAATTGATAATTAACTATAGCGACGGGTACGGCCTTTTATACAACCCACATGGGCTCGATTCGCAGCCCCGAACATAGAGTCAGAAAGTTTTCCTGGCCGGAAGGGGCGTATTATCTCCAGGTTAAAACCTTTATTACCAAAATAAGAAAAAAAAATTGAAATAGACTGGCAGTGAAAAGTTTCAATTGAATTTCGTAACTTTTCATCATTTTCTGTATTTATTACGCGCTGCTGTTTCGTATCATGGTGGTGAGAGCAATACACGGTGGGTCCGGTGGCGTTATATCGCGAGCAAAATTTGCGAATAAAAATGACACGAATTTATGCATTTGATTTTGTGTTGAAATAACAGAGAGTGGAATACAATGGAATGGGTTACATTAGAAATCATTCATATTCTAAGGTAACTGACGTGAATAATGCAAGTAATGCCAAACTCTTTAGCTCAATCCGTTGATGTTGCTGTGTTGTGTAATATCATATAAAAGATATTACTTCAGATTGTAGCAACACTAAAAATTTAACCTAGACAGGCTACTGACAATTAAACAAACTAAATATTATCGTTCATGTAGAGCATTGAAACATATAACATTCATCTAACCTGGTGCCAGAATCACAATTCAAAAATATATACGTTTGTGGAAAATGCTTTTACTTAGTACAATCATTTTCGTTGTCTAGCGATTGTCCACTTATTTCTTATATCAACAGTTGAATGAAATTCGACCGCGCTCTCTCATGTGGTGAATTACAAGTTTTCGAATTGTGAAATATTCTAAAATGCATTGCGAATCAATAAGAGTCTCATTAAAAAAAACCGTGTGGTAAGCCCACTGCGCTCTTTTACAGAAAATATTCCTGGTTTCTATGAGTCAGTTTTACCTGTTATACTTTGTGCGACGATTCGTTCAACTCAAGCGGTTAAAACTTTGCACGCATTTCCCGGATAGAAGTGATTTGCAAACCAATAGCAAATTTTATTATGAAAACCAAACATTTCAATGGTAGAAATTAACATTATTTAGTTTGAAATAAGAGTTAAAATACCAAAAATAGTAACGAAATCTGGATGAGAAAATAGCAACAAAATATAACATTCTATCATTGTAATATCAAAGCAAGAACAAAATATTTATAGAAGACTAATTTTTCAATTATTTTATATTCTAGCATTCAGAATCGAATAATGTCAGGAGAATTTCTCTTATCTGATTCTGATTCAGTTAATTCAATAGTATTTTATTTGATGAATGATACTGGATCAATTATACCTAATGAAATTGGAATAGCTAATAAGCGTGAAAACTGCTTGAAAATTAATAGAAGAGAAAGTAAACAAAGAGAAACTGTGACTTGCTCTTACGATCTTTTGAAAAATTAACTGAGATTTTTTAAACTGGACGATAAGTAGATTGATAGAAAACACTTTGACGATTTAGTTGCCAATACATCATCTCCATTACAACTGAATTTAGAAATCCAAAGAATCGACACAAAAGTTCACTGGTTACACAATTAAAATCGCTTTCATAACTCAAGAAAAAGCGCCAGAAATTACATATAATAACGGCATAATAGATTTTTTTTTATTTTGCCGATTAAGATTAATTCATAATCACCAAAATTTTATAGTACTATCTTGTAGTACGGTAGTATCTAGTACGGAATATTTCGGCGCAAAAAATTGTTAACTACTGACAAAAGAATAGGATACGCTTTGACCAGAGGGTACATTTTAGCCCATCTTCCCCTATAAGCGATACAATATTATACACTCGAAAAAATAATCACAGCATAGTTACGTGAAAAATTATGTGAATATTGTTCACCCTGCTTTTTGCGTAGTTTTCAATGGATCTTTAGAAGCTATTTATTGCATAATCCAGTAAGAGTTAAGTGTTCCATAGATACAAAGTAGTGAGTGAGTAATAATTGTAAAAAATATCCTAGTAAAATTATTCTGTTCAAACACTTAAACGCTGATAAGTTAAGTAGTGAGTGTTCTTATCACATGCATCTACTAGATAAATAATTATTTTAGATATTGTTGAAAACTACATATAATTAACATAACATAATATTGCAAAAATATTTATTTTAAGTCATATTACCATCTATGATAGTTTGAAGAAAATAGCACGAAAGCTCCAACCACCTATATTTCCAACCCACTTGAAATTTAAGAGTTCACTGCTCTCCATTTTTAAGATCGAATTTATCGCAATGGAATCGTTCTCGTTCAAACGTAAAACAATACAAAAGATGCAAAAAATTGTGAAGATCAATGAATTCAAACAAAACAGCGTTTAAAAAAATTAAAAATAAATCATCCGTTGGATCCGCATTTCACTCAAAACACAGTGAAGGCCATGCAAAAAGCAGTAGCTGCAGAATATATCCGATCCAATAGAGATTCCGATATCCCTCCAAATCAGAGATCAATCACCTTCAACAAATTCATTTGATATTGCAACCAGTCGTGGAGTCTCGTGATTCTGTGTCCCCTATTAACTTCTTGGCAGTAAAAGCAAGCTATGGAAGGCGATTTATACAGATAACAATTTGAAATTATTAAACTCACTGAAAAGAAAGTAGATTCTCACATTTTCCTTCTGGACTAGTTCGAATACTTCATTTTTTCCAATGATTATTGGAAAACTTTTGCCAAATATTGCTTCCTTCCAAGCGAAAATGTAAAGCGTAAATGGCAGTTGTCTTACCGAATTTCAGTAAAAGCATGTGTTGTCCCGGGTCCAGTTGCGCTATGTTCGAGCCCCGACCTGCAAGGATTCGTAGTGTCAGTAGGATCGTAGTACTAGCCATGCAATGATTCTGTACGCTAAGAATCGGCTGCGAAGTCTGTTGAAACGGAAGGTCAAATTCCTCTACAGGAATATAATACCAAGGCTTTGCTATGTGTTAGCTTTTGCCGAAATTCGGTAAGGCAACTGTCATTTATGCTTTACATTTTACATTTCGAAATTTCGGCTAACGTATTTCCTGATTCCGGTATAATCGTTATTCACTAATGAGTTTGGCAAAAAGCTACGCCAAATTTTCTTAAAAAGATTAACTTTGCCAAAAAATCAGTAAATATTTTAAACGAATCTCGGAAAACATAATATTGATCACTGCACAATCAGCAAAATTGTTTGTGTTGCCGATCTGTCTCGGCATTTTACTTTACCGAGCACGAGAATTGGTTTTGAGTGGGTAGATGAATGAGGTTCAGGGGATTATCTAATACAGAAATTTAAAGTCTAAGTCTGTTTACTTCCTGAAGTAGGCGCATTGAGGAGTACTGGGAATAAATATTTTCAGTCTTTTTTTGCGTTTGTAATTTTTGATTTTTTTTCGATTAAAAAGAATATTTAAATATTTAAGAATTTCAAAAAACCTCGCTTCCTAAACCATAGTTTTTGTGTTCATTATTTCATCAGTAAGAAGGTCGTCAAATGGTGAGACAACTAAGTCCTCACAAGTTGCTATTTCATGCCTCCCGAGCATCTATGATGATATTTGGTCAACAGAACGGTGTCGACTGGGTGCTATCGCCTTCTGCGTTAGTATCAGAATGAGAGGGTGCGAAATGGCTTATAAGTTAAAGTCCATCATGAAGTGCGATATTTATCATAGTATATTGCAACTTATAATTCTGTTGTTTATTACATTATCGAATATATATTGAATTGATTTATATTACATTATATTATATATTGTTGTTGTTGTTATTATTATTATTATTATTATTATTATTATTATTATTATTGTTGTTGTTATTATTATTATTATTATTATTATTATTATTATTATTATTATTATTATTATTACTATTATTATTATTATTATTATTATTATTATTATTATTATTATTATTATTATTATTATTATTATTATTATTATTATCATTATTATTATTATTATTATTATTGAAATAGACGAAAGAAGAGCATAACTAATACTGCGACTTCAACTGTTATATATTGTGTATTATGTCATATATTATCGTCTTATATAATTTGTGTAAGAAATGTAACGGTTGTTTTGAAGAGCAATCACCAAGTAGCAATTCTCCTGTAGAGGTGCTTCGAGCAGCCAAGTAATCCCTTATGGGTTATTGCGTTCGAGCTTTTATACAATGTTAATTCATGGGTGCAAAGTCGTGCGCAACGGTGATTTTTAACAGATTTTCACATCTCTTTTGAAAAGTTTCTACTAGCTTGTATGTCTGTTCTCTGTGGTTGTATTGTATTTTATCATGTAGTATTTAATTATATTCTATTATATTGTATTATGTTTAATAAATTATATTATATTATATTATATTATATTATATTACATTATGTTACATTATATTACACAGGGGTCTCTTTTTACACGTTTTTTTTAAATTGGTTTCTTTTTATGCGGCTCTTTTTACGCGGATTTCCGAAGTTTTGCGGTTTTTTTTAAGCGTATTTCCGAAGTTACGCGGTTTTTTTTGGCATCTAAAAAAAATTTTCGATTTTGAAAGTCTCTAAATTTTTCTATGTCCCAAAGTCGATTTTCACACAAAAAAAAATTTTTTGAGATTACACCAGATCTGGACGTTTCATGCATTTCTAAGATATTTGACGTCAAAAATTTTTTTTCTTTAGAGCAATTTCAGGAATGAGTAGACGAAAAAGTGACAAAATCAGAATCGACCTTCTCCGATTTGGATGAAACTTTGCACATGGCTTCAGTATGGCAAACCATAAGTTTTGAACCGATTGAGAGGTCAATCCGACTCACGACTGATTTTTAAAAAAGGGCGTATGTATTTTTGCATTTCACAAAAATTGCCTTTTTCAAATCGTTGTAACTCGAAAACCGTTAATTGTACAAAAATGGTGTTCAGGAAGAAGTTGTAGGGAATCGATTGGGCACTTTAAAAAAATTTACAATGAAAAAAAGTAATGATTTTTTTTCTTAATAATTTCAAAATGAACCAAAAAAAAGTAAATTAAAAAAAAAACTGGGTTCTAATTTTTTTTGATAATTTTTATTTTAAAGCTGTTTTTAAAACCTACAGATCGAGGGCTATCCCATCCGTGCCTTTTAAAAAATGAAATTTCAAGTTTTCGTTGAAAGATAATCTTTTAAACAGTAAATTTGTTTATGATATCCATTCTTCTAAAAGTAGCTGTTCTTGATATACTTGGATGTTTAATTATAACACCCGCATTCACCGTGAATAGCAGTGTGGCTATTTGAGCACAATATAAAAATGTCGTCCTTGTCCTTCTCATATCCAAGACTGTAGCGTTCAAACATTATAACATTAAATTGAGTTATCTACTTGATCTCACACAACTCGCACATGTAATCACTTTGAAATACGAATGTAGAGGCTGTGAAGACCGAACGTTTTACAGTGAAGTCTTCTACAACACAGTAAACGTGAATTAGGAATCCGACAATAAGGTACATATCCCAGATCATTTGTTTTTTCGACTAATTGGGACAATGAACGGTTATCTCGCTTCTGACCACAGATAGAACCAGAATCTCTTCAGTAAATTTTTTGTTCTTGTGTAGACTTATAATTTACGATCATTTGATGCAGAATTAGTCCTGTGACTCAAAATTATGAAGATTTAGTTAGACGGTTTCTTTAGAAAAGTGTATTAAAGTTCCAAGATCTATTAGATGATTGATAGAAAACTTCTGATAGTATCTAGCGTCAGTGAGTATATGGAGTTCTAAGCATTTATAACTAGGAATGAGAATTGTTTTGAAGAGTGTTTTCGACACAGTTTGTGGACTACTTAGGAATATACAAATTAAACATACATTTTCTTGGTGGCTCCTCTAAGCCACTAAACTATTATTAAGAATTAGCTCTAGGTTCTGAGATCTGAGACATTCAATGTTCGATGTTCGAACTACGTAAACAATGAATTTTTCCATACTGTTGGATATAAAGTTATGGGTATTTTCAGAACGGGTTTGGCGAGTACACTGGATGCACTGAAAATAATGGTCTAAAAACTTTGGAATGAACTTCGCGACGTTGTATGATTACAAATATCGAAACTTTTTTTTTTTAACTGAACGCAAAAATTGTTACAGGATCGGATACTTAACTTATCTAGAAGGAAATCGATGACGTCAAATATATTTCTCATATCATAAAAGTTGAAAAAATTTTGAAAAAATCATTTCTTCGCGGTTATGGCTGCGATCAACTTCAGGATGTCAAAGTATTTTTGTATAAGGCAACATAGGATTGAAGGAATAATTCTTCCATTGAAACTTAACTTTGTATTTTTGTGTTGCCATTTGAAATTTGCTCAATTTCAATGGATTCACTAAGTTGTTGATTTTAATATTTTCATTTTTTGAGTTTCACAAAACTTTTGCTTTTAAATAGCAAAAAAATAACATAATGTGATATTAATTGAAAATTTAATGAGTCGATATAATATTAGGATTTCAATCTGATGTTGCTATCATAATCAGGTTTCAATTCATTTTTATGTTAGTCTTTACTCGGGTAAGAATACGCTCAAATAATGTTTATTCGGCAATTCAGGATTTTAAAACAAATTTAACGAAAGAATCATACAAATTTTCATTTCAATTTTACTAAAATTGATAGCAAAACAATCCTGTCATCACTCAAGAAACCTTGGCATACTAGAAATTACTTCATTAATTTTAATTCTCCTAACACTGCAAATATAGGCTCAGGAATCAGGAATCAGAACAAATTGGCTCAAATGGCACGTTCCCCTTGATATTTGGAGATTTGTGCCTTGCCATCAATTTGTTTTTAGCATCATTTTCCCGATATATAAGAGGGAAGGATTGAAAGGAAATGGTAAGGGTTGGACTAGGAGGATGGGAAAAATTGACGACACAAAAACACATAAAAGCAGAAGTAAATTCTGCACCCCTAAGGGATGCCGAACAATCCGCTGAGAATCACATTTTGTGGAAGCAGAAGTAAATTCTGAACCTCTACGAGGTCCCGAACAGTCCGCTGTTAATAAAACCTCCAACCCCCGAGAGGATTTGAAGATCTTACAAAAGCGACACCATTCTGCACTCCCGGAAGAATGCAGAACGATTCGCAGTATGTACGAGCAGAAGTAAATTCGGCACCCCTAAAAGATGCCAAACAATCTGCTAAACCCTATTTAAGGTAAATACAGAAGGGATTCATTCACTCCAGGAAGAACGATGAACCCTTCTGACTATAGCTCCTTACCACATTGGGTAAGAAACGAGAGAATATCCTTCAATTTTAGCTCCGCATACACAGACTCAACCATGTATGGAGAACCAAAAACCCGGATACGTAGCTGCGTCAATGCGGGACAGTTACATATCAGATGATATGAAGTACCATAATCGCATTCACACAAATCACACGAATAATACTCAGCACGTTGAATAGTAGCCATGTGATAATTGAGTTTGCAATGTCCAGTCAGAGCTCTGACCAGAATACTGCAATGATGCTTGGAGAAATGCAGTAGACACTTTGACATTTTCAGATTTAAATCTGGTAGAAATGCTTTTGTCTGAGCGCAAGTTTGCAAGCTGCGCCAGTAGCTGGCATGTTTGGATACAGCCCAAGAACGAATCTTGTGCTTTATCCAACTAGTTGAAAGTGGTAAAGCTGGTTCAGGACCAACGAAATCATTCGTTGCACCAGCTCTAGCCAACTCATCAGCCCATTCATTTCCAGTAATACCAGAATGGCCGGGTACCCATAAGAAGTAAACGGCATTTGAAATGCTGAGGTCTTCAATTTGAGTTCGACATGCGATCACTAGATTCGACCGTGAGTCATTCGAACTGAGTGCTTTTAAGGCTGCCTGACTGTCGGAACAAAAATAAATTCGCTTACCACAGATCCTCTGCTGAAGTGCCGATTGTACTCCACACAGAATCGCGTAGATTTCTGCTTGAAACACAGTACAGTATCTACCAAGTGAATGAGACTGCTCCAGCCTCATTTCACGACAGTAGACACCAGCACCAGCACGACCATTCAACAGAGAACCGTCCGTATAACAAACTATGTGTTCATCAAGTTGTCGTTCCAGACAACCAGACAACCATTCCTCACGAAAAGGATAGCTCACATTGAATGTTTTGAAAGGAAAACTGCATGTGAGAGTTAGGTCACTAGGAGCGAGTAAATACTCATCCCACGTAACCATTTGATACCACAAGCGAGTGTGGCTGGTAGCATAATCTAATGGGTTACTGTTCCAAAGCCCTGTAACCTTAAGACGATATGCACAAGATAATGCTTCTTGTTTTAGGAACACATGTAGTGGTTTAATGCACAGTAGCGCCTCTAGAGCAGCAGTAGGAGTTGTCGTGAATGCTCCTGTCATCGCCATTAGGACCATCCTTTGGAGATGATTTAGCTTTGACTGAACTGTCGCGACTTCTCCTTTCTGCCACCATACAAGACATCCATATGCTAAAATTGGTCTAACAATAGTTGTGTAGATCCAATGAATATATCTGGGTTTGAGTCCCCATACAAATTTTCATTTCAATTTTACTAAAATTGATAGCAAAACAATCCTGTCATCACTCAAGAAACCTTGGCATACTAGAAATTACTTCATTAATTTTAATTCTCCTAACACTGCAAATATAGGCTACTCAAACGCACTGATTTTTTCCACCATATCAAAAAACCCCCCTACAATCAGCGGTGACCTACTTTGCTGATATCGCAAGTCACTCCTTTGGCGCACACATTTTGTCTAAACACTGGCACGCTTCTAAAATCCAGCTAAGCACCAAAAAGTATCAGCAGAGAAAAAATACGGCAATGGATTTCTTGTTCACGGTCATTTACTGCCTCGTTCTGGTTTAATGCTTTCGGTTGGCCCCGTCTTCCATCATCATTCATGTCACGGTCGTCATTTGGGGAGTACCGCAGGATGCGCTGCTACAGCCACAAACCATCCCCTACCAAAACCACCACCACCCCCACCATCAGTCAGTAACCGTGGTTCCGCCGTGTTATCTTAGAACGATTGTGAAAAGGTTGTTACTATCGGTGAACGATTTCGAATCCTTCGTTTCAATGACCTGTTGCTATCTTGGGGGGAAAATCGAACCATAACAATTCTACGAAGCACATTCGATAGCGGTCCCGCCAATAACGACAGATTTTTTTTTGTATCGCTCCGTGACCGTGGTTTTTTCCTTCTATTCGTTTTTGCTAAACGAGCAGGTGTGCTCAACTTTGAAAGCTTTTCATGTAATGTTAAAGAGATGAATCGTGCCACATCACAAATGGTTCAAAACCAGAAATCGGAAGCGACAATAATCGAACCAAAAAAGGGAACGCCAATCACACTCTGCCCACTAGAATCTAAAAATATGATTCCTCGCTCCGATCTACGAAAGATGAAAAATCCTATTAAAAGGTCCATCAAAGCCTCGGTGATGATATAATAATTTAGATCTGCTTGTCATCTGCTTCCTGTGGAGCCAAGTTTTATCAGTCGGTGAAGACCAAAAATCGTGCGGAAGACATCAGCAGTCTTTGATGCATTGGCCTCGACCTAGAAAACCAACAGCCATCGCATGGACGCTAAAAAAGTGTGCTCCCTTAAGGTGGGATGATACCAGAAGAGAGCTTGTTTAATGATTCCGATGCACGGTATGGGTTCGTTATAAGGATATTGCTTTAACGCTTCGTCAGAATGCTATTCTGGTTTTGTAGCATAGGATTATACAAGCTTCTCAGCTAGCAGTGAGATTCATATACGGAGGGGAATGAAGTTTTAATTCTACGAATATAAAATATTTTCTACGAAAAGGTGTATGTACCGAATGTCGTAGTATCTACTTACTCGTTACGGTTTAATAAAAGATTTTATCCTTGTGGTTTTCTATCACATTGGCCAAAGCTTTCTGATCCTATTAGGTGAAGTGGGGTGAGATGCCGCTCTGGGAGAGTTGCCGAATTTTCGAGTTTGTAGTTACAGAAGTTGTGTGTGTCAAAGTCAGAATGAGCTGCATTAAAATCACATCCAAGGCTGTCTAGCTTGTCAAAGGTAGGTAGGTCGAAATCCAACACACAATATCTGCAAATGTGTATCGTTTAGCATAAAACCTTGTGGCGTTGAAGAATACCGATGGTAATACTGCATAGGCTCAATGGGAAAATGGTTCGATTTATTTTCTCCCAATTAAGTCCTTTGACATTTTCGGTAACCTAAAAAAAAAGTCATGAGCATGAAACTGTTGGAAGTTTTTGAATCGCTTTTAACCAATCCAGAAGAAATAAAACAAAACCATTGTTGAATTCAGACCACCTGGGTTTGATTGGTAGTTTCACCATTTCATTTGGTCATTCCGATTTACAAAAGAATACCATTACTGTTGGGAGCCCCCACGTAGCCTGCTTCAGCATCATCACGCAGCACACAGCATCCTAATGATCACCAATGGCAACGACGATGGTTACCAGTTACCGGGAACATTACCGCAACTCCTCACCCGCACCGCTAAAATTCCCCACCCGGACGGGATAAAGTAGCTACAAAGTGTCTGACTGAAGACGTTGCCGCAGGTGGTGCAAATATCTTGATGACCTTTGCACACCCGCAGAGTTGGTCGGTACAATTTGCTGATGGAAATTCCATTTGCAACCGGGTGCCAGCTTATGATACAAAATGATAAATGCATCAGATGGTGTTACATATGGACGGTATCTTTTTCTAGTGGAAACAATTCCATCGATTTGAAACTAATGAAGGTCGTCCCTCTCTTTGGGATAGCAGGTTCTTCAGTGATCCTGCCACCAAAAGAATACAATACTGTGAAATTGGAATTAATGTGCAACAACGGTGAAGTACACATGGGAAATCTATGATAAAACTCAAGAAACACGAGTAAATCTACGTGCGGCCAAGACCATCGTTACAACTTGTCTCGTTGCTATTTTGATAGAAGCACCTTCAGAAAAACTAATAACTAGTCAGCCTTTCTCAAGGCTATACAAAGAGTGATACTCTAACATAATCAGTCTTTTTTAAGACTAAAAAATTAATCAGTCTTTCTTAAGGGCCAGTAGGTCGCGTATAACCACTTGTGTTGTTCTGCGTATTACATTTATCTCCATGCTCTCTCGCATATGTGCAAAATGACTCTCGATGAGCCGGGTGGCCAGAAAAGTTACGATATTGTCGGTTACAAGTTTGACTACATCAATCGGTCGAATGGGAATGAAATACATAAGCATATTTTCTATGGTTTGTTTGGCAGCCTTGCTGAGCCGATTTTATGTCTCTCTCATTTTTCGTTACGTTACCAGGAAACTAGACCAGTAAGAATGGTGCGTGCATAGAAATCGACTTGCCTTCACAAAAATAACATTCATTTCTTTTTTATCACGACAACACCTATGTTTTATGCACTAATCGCATATGAATTAAATTATCTAGACACTGTCAGGATAGATTTTTGATCCATGCTTTTAAAGGCGAGATATTCAATGAACAAGTTGAAAGACGCCGTTTTCAGCAATGCAATTTTTTCTTCAGAAAAAAGACTTTCCCAACCGCTAAAGTCAATGAATCATTCTGCATTTTTTACAGAATAATCTAAACTAATTTTCTAAGAGATTGTCAGTTGGGTTTTTTTATATTCGTCACCGTTTCTGAGAAATCAGATTTGAAACGTGAAAATAGCCCTCTAAAGAACTTTACCTAATACACTTCAATTTTGAAAACTTTAGAAAAAGTTCTCTCATTTTCCACTTTAAAATTCATTGGGAACATTATAAACGGCATAATGGTATTGCATACTTAACGCAATATCGTCGTTGTCATGGCTTCGGCCATAAATTGAACATCAAATTTTACCTTCTTTCAATACTAAAGTTAATAACCTTGGGAATCGAAGTTGAAACCATTCATGGAATTTATTTCATCGCTGGAGCATATTTGCCATTCCAATGCACCAGCGAACAATTAAATTTCTTTGAAGGCGAATGGCAAAAATTCACAAGATATCGACCGAAATTTTTCGTAATAGGGAACTTAAATGCTAAGTATGTCCAGTGGAACTGTAGGCAAAATAACAGTAATGGTAAAATACTTCATAATCAACTCTCAGCTGGTTACTTCACAGTTCTTCATCCCAGTAATCCGACTTGTTTCTCTTCCGTGAAAAACCCGTCTACAATTGATCTGGTTCTATCGGATCAAAGTCACATTTGTAGTGAACCGATTACACATGCTGACTTTGACTCAGATTATCTTCCTGTAACATTCAGACTTTCCAACGAAGCTTTAATTAATCCAATTAGTTCTATATTCAACTATCATAGAGCTAATTGGTTGGATCTCAAATTGAAAATCATGTGGATCATGAAACTATTTTAGAAAATTCTGCGGACATCGACACAGCAATTGATAATTTGAATCATTACATTATCGAAGCAAGAAATCTTTCAGTTCCCAAAGCTCAATGTAAATTAAATTCTTTTATCATCAATGACAATCTTCAACTGCTCATTCGGTTGAAGAATGTTCGTCGACGACAATATCAACGTTCTCGTGATGCTGCTATGAAAAACATTGTTAAGGATTTACAAAAAGAAATTAAGCATAGATTTACTCTTTTGCGAAATGAAAATTTCACTAGTGAATTTGAACAAATTAAACCATATTCTAAACCTTTCCGGAAAATTTCTAAGGTTCCCTCAGAAACCAATTCCTGCTCTCAAGGGAGGAAATCAAATACTTTTTACAAATGGCGAAAAAGCTCAAAAACTTGCTCAGCAGTTCGAGAGTTTCCACAATTTTAATTTGAACGCTGTGAGTCCTATTGAAAATGAAGTCTCACTGAAATATGATCATATTTCAACCCAAGTGTTATCACAAGATATTTTATTATTGAGACGAATTTTGATGAAATTAAATCAATTATTAGGAAACTTAAAAACATGAAGGCTCCTGGTAATATGTCTAAGAAGAAGTGGTAGGTAATCAATCGAACTTTCTAAAAAACTTGACTAATTTTGTAAAATTCACTCATACGACTCTTTTATGAAGATTTCGATATTTGTTTGACTCTTTTATCCAGATTTCGATATTTGAAAAAAATTGATAAAAAAAAGTTTCAAAAAGCGGTCTAGATGATTTTTCGGAAAAACATAATATCAAAGTGGTTTTTTGTGACAAAATCTTCAAGTTTCATTAAAATCCGACAAGGTGCTGCAAACTCTGAATACGGTTTCGGTCGTAATTCGTCCTCTGTGGATTTCAGCGGTGGTAAAATTTGGACCACCACTAAACATAAAAAGACATCTTTTCACGATGTAATCTGAAAGAGCCCCGTAGATTATTTTATTATTAAAGAATTTCTTTGCCATTTTGCAATAAAAAAAAGTTAATTGAGATAACGGAAATGTTTTGTTTTCAAAAGTATTGTTTCTGAGTGTCTTCAAAAAAATTGATTTTTTATTCCTTTTTAAACTGGTACACCACAAATAACCCGGTACAGTTCGTGCTCGCATCTCACCCAACACAGTCGAAAATCGTTTGCGGTCGAAACAACAGAAACAAGGATAATACGCCATTGAACAATAGAGTGTACGGAATGGTCAAATACGATTTGACAAAGCCTGAAACTTGGCCTGCAAGACCGAATTCAATTTGTATAGATTTCAAGCGTTGCAAAGTTAGACCAGCAGCAAATGAAATTGAAATCTTACTTAAAGAATGAATGCATTTAGATGCTAATAATGTAAGTGAGATTCAATTCAACAAGGCGTCTAACTGTGTGTACATTATGTTTAAACGTGAAAACGATGCAATTGCATTCGCTTCGGTTAACAACGAGGTGCACAGCGTTGAGTGTGACAACATTAAAAACAAAATTTCTGTACACATGGTGGACAATGCCATACAAGTACGCGTGCATGACCTTCCCCCGCAGGCCACCGATCAGTCCGTTTGGGATATCATGTCGCAGTACGGTGAAGATCTTTCCATCGAAAGAGAAGTATGGCGGAATTTTTTCCCCGGCATCCGGAATGGCGTGCGAGTGGTACGTATGCAACTACGTAAAGCAATTCCATCTTACATCATTTGTGATCAAGGTGGGACACATCCGTGTAAAACACTGATTACCTATGAAAATCAGCTGGTTACATGTCAGTTTTGTGAACAACCTGCACACTACGGTAAACCTTGCACTGAAACTGCGAAAAGAACATCTTCAACCAAAGACAAGGTCAACCGTTCAACAACGAAAACTAGTGAGCGTAGTACTCATGTTTTACCATCAAACCAACCAACAACTGCAACCAATGTACAACAAGGCGCATCTAAAGCAACTAGCAACGAGCTCAAGACTACGAACAACAAGAAAAACGAAACGAAGACGGACACCAACAACACTACAACCGATGAGGCAATGGATGACGAGACGTGCCACGAGCAAAGTGCCCCTCAACCCTCGCAGGAGGGAAATGGAAGCTCTTCTCCTCCTAGAAAAAGAGTGACAACGAGATCCACTTCCAAAAATTCTTTATTAAAAAATTCGGCTAATTCGGCCACGTAAAGCTTGTACGCAAATAGGCCTGAATAAAAATATCTTTAAAATAAAAAAAATAACCCGGTAAGGGTGTAATCGGGTTTGCATATAAAAACTGCCCCCAAACAGAAAAAATTGATATACGCTGATTTTCCCCATATTTCAACTCTTTAACTGCCATATTGGTGGAGTTAGGGTGGTTCTTCTGATTTTCATTTTATTTAAATTTTTCAAAACCTCTCTAACAATAAAATAGAAAAAAATCAGGAATATTTAAGATATTATTAGAAACCTTCCTAATTTTTTTCAGAATTTTTCAAAATGTATTTCATTTGGAGAATCATTCGGAAAACTATGCATCTCCATCAAATTGTCATCATCCGATGGAGACGCATTGTATTTAATTCTAACATCATATATTACATGCCCTTAGAACTAAATACCATGCGTTTCCATCTACAACTCGAGTTCAGGACTTAAGAAAGAATTTTCAGAAGGAATTACTGGTGAGAGAACCATGAATTGACAAATATTTATGTTTTATTTATGAACTGATTAGTCATTTTACATTAATTTCACATTTATTGTATTAAAATCAAATATTTAGTAAAAATTCTAAAGAATAATTAAATTATAGTTCTTTTGCAAAAAAAGCATGCCAAGATACCTAGAACAAAATTAATAGCCAAGTTGCCTGAAACTGCTCGACAAGACAACTAAAGTCAACGACTTAAGCTCATAAAGACGGATTTAAAAAAATGAGATCGCACTGACAGTAAATCCGTCGAAACAAAATGTATGAGAGGGAAAGGCTTTAAAATATAACATCTGCCCACTTGAATAATGGTGCTTGGTGACGATATCGTGGAGGTTCATGAATTCGTGTATTCATTCATTTATGATCGCAGATAAGGATACAAGAAAAGTAATACGTCACCACAAGAAATTAATCAATGGCGTATAAACCAAGGTTTTCTACAACTGCTTTGAGATCCACCTATCATACGTACAGTTGAAATTGTACAGATTCGATCGGCAGGGTATGTCATCAGGATAACAGACTGCAAACATTTAAAAATGATTCTTGAATGTGATTCGGAAGGCTCAAGAAAAAGAGAAGCATAGCGAGCTAGGTGGATCAATCAAATGGAGGCAAAGAGTGGTTATAGTCTGAGCTGTATGGAGGCAACTATAAAAACTAGATACATGAAAAACGGGCTTGAGTTGCTACGTGAGAAAAGTACTGCACGAAACACCAGAGAAAGACCACTAAGTACAAGTAAATTCGATTAACTATATTTGCGAAAGCGTTTGAAATTCAATTTTTACACATAGCTTAGTTTCTCATTTATTCTTAGTTAATGCATATTTCGATTGAAGCAATAAAACAATACGATTTTTCGAAACTGTTTTATAAAGGGGTCCTCTTCAGGAAATAGCAAAAAACTGAAAATATTAAGTTTAAAAGAACATGTTGTTTGTATAGAAGATCGACGTTCTTTTTGGGTCTTCGGGACTTGCTGGTTTCTAGTATTACTTAGGACTGCTATCTGGTTTATAGTATTACTTAGGACTGCTGATAGCTAACCTCGAAACCTCCAGACTATCGCGAAAGATGTTGAAGTTATAAACGAATTACAACCGTCCACTGGCACACATGTTCACTAATGCATTCACTTCATCATTGCCTGATAAATCGAGCGTGTGTAAATAACACAAGGAATAAAATTATTTTATCATTATTAATTACGTCAATACTCAAGCCCTGAACTCAAGTTGTAGATGGAAACGCATGGTATTTAGTTCTAAGGGCATGTTATGTATGATTGTAGAACTAAATACCATGCGTCTCCATCGGATGATAACCATTTGATGGAGACTCATGGTTTTCCGAATGATTTTTTTTTTAAATCTGATATTATACCCGACCACATTTTTAAAAAATCTGAAAAAATGCAGCGCAGTGTACTCATAAATGATTTATTTTCGATGTAAAATCTAGAGTGATACCAAATTTGTAAGTGCGAAAAGTTTCCCATAATTCCTAAAATATTCCTGATTTTTTTTTCAATTTTTTTGCTGAAGAGGTTTTTAAAAATTTAATTAAGATGAAAATCAGACGAACCACCATAACTCCACCAAAATCATCTCCAATATAAACCCTTTCAAACAGTGTATATCATATTTTACGGCAGTTTTATATGATAATCACTCTTTGCACGCAAGTGGGCCATTCAGGTAGTCCTGCGACTGAAATAATAATTTTCCGTGATAGCTGAATTAAAAATCTCTGATCTATCATTTATTGATTCCAACATCATCAATCCTAAAATAATAACTGCATTATTTTCAATACTCGTATAATAACGCGAAAATCAAAATGACCATAAATTCCAGAGCTTTGTAGGCCCGGGTACAGCAGCTTACATTACCCACTACGTAAGTCTAAACTGCATAGTTCTGAATACTTCCACCGGCTGGAATTGCCCAAAACCAAGAGTTCGAAACATTACCGATTCACTCAGGGTGAGCTTCTCCTGTAAATAGGGATATTCGTTCCTTCATTTCGAGCGTGGATTAAAAACAAATTGTGGATTGCCTAATCTTAAATTTGTTGTAGTTATAATTATTTTTTTTTTTTTAAATAACTATTTATTGGAATATGAGTTAAAATTAAATTATTAAGATTAAAATTGGGTGTTCAGCCACAAGTGGTGACTTTTCAGCCCTGTTATATATATATATGATTTGGTTATTACCATGAAGACATCATTTGCTTCCGCAATTCTGAGATTTTTGTGTAGGGAAAATTCTAAACCTACTTGTATTGTTAATGGGGAAAGGAACTTATATACTAACTTACTAACTAATACAGAGAGCGAATCGATTCAATTGAAGATTGCATCGATTTTTGTCGGAATTTGCTTATAATATTATGTGACATTACATCTAATGGTTCTATATTTGTGAGTCTGTGTAACTCATTTGTACTAAACCAGGGAGGACGCTTCAGAATCATTTTCAGAATTTTATTCTGAATCCTTTGAAGCGTTTTCTTCCTGGTGGAACAACAGCTTGACCAAATTGGAACCGCATAAAGCATGGCTGGTCTGAAAATTTGTTTATAAATTAACAATTTGTTTTTTAGACAGAGCTTAGAATTTCTGTTTATAAGAGGATATAAACATTTAATATATTTATTACACTTTGCCTGGATTCCTTCAATGTGATCCTTGAAAGTGAGTTTTTTGTCATACGTTAAACCTAAGTATTTAGCTTGATCAGACCATGTCAATTCCAAGCCATTCAATTTGAGAATGTGATTATTGTTTGGTTTAAGAAAAGAAGCTCTTGGCTTGTGAGGAAAGATAATTAATTGCGTTTTTGCTGCATTTGGTTTAATTTTCCATTTTGACAGATAATCACTGAAAATATTTAAACTTCTTTGTAGGCGACTGCAGATCACTCTTAGATTTCTGCCTGTGGCTAATAGACTTGTGTCGTCACAGAATAGCGATTTCTGACAACCAACGGGTAGATTTGGAAGATCAGAAGTGAAAATATTATACAAGACTGGAGCTACACTCGAACCCTGCGGAACACCGGCTCGTACGGGTAGCAATTCAGATTTACAATTCTGATAGCTAACCTGAAGAGTACGATCAGTTAAATAATTTTGAATCATTTTTATCAAATAAATAGGAAACTGGAAATCAGACATTTTTGCTATTAAACCTTTGTGCCAAACACTGTCGAATGCTTTTTCTATGTCTAGAAGAGCAACTCCAGTGGATAACCCAGAAGATTTATTTGATTTTATCATGTTCATTACTCTGACAAGTTGATGAGTAGTTGAATGTTCATGACGAAATCCAAACTGCTCTGGTATAAAAATTGAATTCTCATTTATATGAGTCATCATTCTCAACAAGATAATTTTTTCAAAAAGTTTACTGATAGAAGAAAGTAAGCTAATTGGGCGATAACTTGATGTTTCTGCTGGGTTTTTATCAGGTTTTAGAATAGGAATTACTTTAGCGTTTTTCCATCTTTTTGGGAAGTAAGCTAATGAAAAACACTTGTTGAAAATTTTAACCAGGAGTCTCAAGGCAACATCGGGAAGATTTTTAATAAGAATATTAAAAAATCCATCATTACCAGGAGCCTTCATGTTTTTGAGTTTCCTAATAATTGATTTAATTTCATCAAAATTCGTCTCAATAATGTCATCGTGTGATAACACTTGGGTTGAAATATGATCAAATTTCAGTGAGACTTCATTTTCAATAGGACTCACAACGTTTAAATTAAAATTGTGGACACTCTCGAACTGCTGAGCAAGTTTTTGAGCTTTTTCACCATTTGTAAGAAGTATTTGATTTCCTTCCTTGAGAGCAGGAATTGGTTTCTGAGGTTTCTTAAGAACCTTAGAAAGTTTCCAGAAAGGTTTAGAATATGGTTTAATTTGTTCAACTTCTTTAGCGAAATTTTCATTTCGCAAAAGAGTAAATCTATGTTTAATTTCTTTTTGTAAATCCTTAACTATGTTTTTCATAGCAGGATCACGAGAACGTTGATATTGTCGTCGACGAACATTCTTCAACCGAATGAGCAGTTGAAGATTGTCATCGATGATAGGAGAATTTAATTTAGTTTGAGCTTTGGGAACTGAAAGATTTCTAGCTTCGATAATATAATGATTCAAATTATCAATTGCTGTGTCGATGTCCGCAGAATTTTCTAAAATAGTTTCATGATCCACATGATTTTCAATGTGAGATCTGTAATCCAACCAATTAGCTCTATGATAGTTGAAAATAGAACTAATTGGATTAATTATAGCTTCGTTGGAAAGTCTGAATGTTACTGGAAGATGATCTGAGTCAAAGTCAGCATGTGTAATCGATTCACTACAAATGTGACTTTGATCTGTTAGAACCAGATCAATTGTAGACGGGTTTTTCACGGAAGAGAAACAAGTAGGATTACTGGGATGAAGAACTGTGAAGTAACCAGCTGAGAGTTGATTATGAAGTATTTTACCATTACTGTTATTTTGCCTACAATTCCACTGGACATGCTTAGCATTTAAGTCCCCTATTACGAAAAATTTCGATCGATATCTTGTAAGTTTTTGCAAATCGCCTTTAAAGAAATTTAATTGTTCGCCGGTGCATTGGAATGGCAAATATGCTCCAGCGATGAAATAAATTCCATGAATGGTTTCAACTTCGATTCCCAAGCTTTCAATAACTTTAGTATTGAAAGAAGGTAAAATTCGATGTTTAATGGCAACTCCACCACCCATTCCAGTAAACCTGTCAAATCGATGAACCACATAATGTGGATTACTTTTCAATTTTACATTTGGTTTAAGAAAAGTTTCTGTCACAATGGCAATATGAATTTTATGAACTTTGAGAAAATTATAAAATTCATCTTCACTCGATTTCAAAGATCGAGCATTCCAATTTAAAATATTCAAATAATTATTTAACATCACTGTTAAATTTTAAATTCATTATAATATTATTTGCAAATTTCCATCCGATTTGAAATGCTTCAAAAAGTGATGAAGTCGAATTCATTTGGATGATCATTTGAAAAAGTTGATCTTGTAGGTAGATCATTTTATTTTCAGTTATATCGCCTAAATCGACTTCATTTAAAGAAGCGAATGGCATTGAAGGAATATTTGTAGGTAGACTGCCATTAGAAGAAGATGATTTGGTCGGTCTACCTATTAATAAATTGTTTTCGTTAGAAGAAGAACTGCAAGGCGGTCCTGTGTTTTGATTATTTACATTAGAAGAAATAGGTGATAGATTTCTACCTAATATACCAGCATAACTGACATTAGAAGAAGATGATGACGAGGTCGATCTACCTGTCAATAAATTGTTTTCGTTAGAAGACGAATTGGCAGGCGTACCTGTTTTTTGTTTCGAAGAAATCAGTGCCTTAGTATAATTAGGCGTGGCATTTGTAACGGTTTTTTGATTTTCAGGTATGTTCTGTAAATTTAAGGTCGTTGATTTGACTTGTTGTCGAAGCGAACGAGCGTTTAAAATTTTTTCCCTGACAGGACATTTCAAATAATTGTATTTATGATTTCCATTGCAATTTGAACATGAAAATTTATTAGTGGTTTCGTTCATTGGACAAACGTCTTTCGAATGCGAATTACCACAATTCAAACACCGTATATCCATATGACAATTTTTGGTTCCATGACCGAAGCCTTGGCAACGACGACATTGCGTTAAGTTTGCAATACGATTATGCCGTTTATAATGTTCCCAATGAATTTTAATGTGGGAAATGAAACGTACTTTTTCTAAAGTTTTCAAATTGTTTACATCACTTCGATTGAAGTGTATTAGGTAAAGTTCATGGGAAATTCCAGAGCGTGGTTTAGAAGTACCATTCGCTCTTTTTTTCATAAGTATTACTTGGGAAGGGGCAAAACCAAGCAATTCTTTTAGTTCATTTTTAATTTCGTCAATACTTTGATCATTTGATAATCCTTTCAAGACAGCCTTGAAGGGTCTGTCTGATTTTATATCATATGAATAAAATTTATGAAGTTTCTCGGACAAATATCGAATAAGACGTTCGTAATCTTCCAATCCATCCACCAAGACTCGACATTCTCCTCTTCGTCCGATTTGAAATGAGACTTTTACTTCCGGGAGAAAAGTAGAAAGCTCAGTACGGAATGCTTTGAAGTCGGAAATCATCACCGTCACTGGTGGCATAGATTGATGTTTCTTCCCAGAACGACAAGCGTCCATTTTGGGAATTTTTGAAGAATTTTCTTCTATGTCGCTACAATCGGATTCAGGAAGAATCTCGTAAATATTGTTAGACGGCATAGGATCAACGGAAGGGAAATCCGTCCGTTGTCTTTTATTTTTACATTCAGATTCTATAAGATCGTGAATGTTATTAGAAAAATGTTGAATAACGGATTGTGATTTATTCCGTATTGAATTATTTTTAGCCTTAGGCTTGTTGCCTTTCCGGTTGGACGCAGGCATTTTTGAAATTAATGAAATTTTAAATTAAATTAACTAGGCTAAATTAGTCTTCGATTAGACTCCTAGCTAGCCTTAAAAAAGGCTGATTAATTCCTTAGTCACTCTAATATCACTTAGTCACTTAGTTAGTGATTCAGGTAGTCTTGAAAAAGACTGAAGCCTTGAATCAATGAAACTCTAGGTAGCCAGAAAAAAATTCCAGGAGCCAAGAGCTATACGTGTGCGGTGCGAACGACTGTTCAACACCGATAATTATTTATTAGAGCTTGCTAGAGAGTACACGGACGTGCTATTTTTGCAGACGTAAACGGTGTGTAAAGTCTCAGGAGCTGATTCAGGAACAACCAATACCATGAATTTTTTTTATTGTTTTTGAGTTCTCTATAGAACGCTGTTTTTGTAAAAAAAAGTTTTTACACAAAAAACATTATTCGCAGAATTATGATATTTTTTCATATAATTTGTTTAAAACAAGTGGGCCTTTTTCTCAACGGTGTTCCATTCAAAATTTAATACACTTTAATCCGATGCATTTTTTGTTCCTAATCGGCCAACCTGTTTTTTAGTTACCGTGCACACGAGTTTATAAAACATATCACAAATATTTCGAGTTACCATATCTTAGTAACAACTCGATATTTTCACAGAAAAAAAATACAATGTTGCAGTCTCTATAAAAGATTAATAAGCACATATAAATTGAAGACTAGGTAAACCACAGTTCTTTTTTAATCCACGCTCGAAATAAAGGAATGAATATCCCCATTTGCAGGTGAAGCTTCTCTTTAGAATCACTACACACCAGACATAAAAAGATATGCCATCAAACCGAATACAAAACCGCGTTTTCAAACAGATAACGGAGAGGGAGAACGCAGTTTCGAATAATGGTCGAATAATCTTATTCTCAATGCCCTCATTAAGAACAATTGGATGGAATCGTTGAGTATTATGGTACAATACTATATTCCAATTGATTATTCCTCATTCTAACGGGTCCAAGCAATCCATGAACCAGTTAAGAAATATTTCTTGATACAAGACATGTTCGTGATACTATTGATATTGAAAACTGTTCCTTGCCTTTCTCGTATAGAATAGCTATGCGATCACTGCGAAAACAGACTTTTAAATCGAGACTCGAAGGACCGAATTTACCATTCGATACAGCTCGCCAAGTTGAGCAATGCTTTGTGTGTTTGAGTGCATGTGTGAAATAATTTCACTAGCATTTTTCGGAGATGACTAGATCGATTTTGCCATACGGAATTCCAAAATTTCGATAAAATTACTGGGTAAATAGTGTTCAGAATTTACACCGCCATTCAAAGCGACGAAACAATTAATGTAAAAAGAAGTTCAAATTTGGACTCCAACTCTTTCCAATTGGTAGTCAATGTCATTAGATGACGAAATAAACTGGCTCCGGTTGATCTTTCAACAGTCGATTGAACATATATTCAATCCATATTTGAAAATACTCGTATTAGAAATGCTTTTTTTAATATTTACACCTTCAAGGCTAGGCTGGTTCTATTGATTTTCGTTTTATTTAGGTTTTGAAAAATCGAAAAATGATTAATGTTTTCGGTATCATGAAGAAACATTTCCTTTATCCAGATTTGTTAGAAATGCATTTTCTGTAATATTTTTATGCACTTCAGAGTTCTTTTAAATTCTGAAAATTTTTAAATATTTTTATGCACTTCAGAGTTCTTAAATACTTTCGATTTTCAATATTAATTAACATGGATCATCATTGAAAAAATGAGGACAATCAATATAGGGTAACAGAGGTATTTTGGCCACTTCATATATTTTGGCCCACCTAACAAACTATATGGAAAGCAATCGATCTTAGGTAACCCATGTTGCATCAGTTTGAAGCTAATCACATTAAATTACCTATTGCGGAAGGATTTTTCAAAGATATTAAAACATTTGGTGGATATTTTTACAAAGTAGGTCAAAATAAAATCGATCCTAAAGCGGGCCAAAATACCTGTTACCCTACTTGATTTCATCTACAAAAATCCAACAAACAACAATGCGTCTCCATCAAAGTCCAATTAAATGGAAATGTATGGTACTTTGTTTCCTAAGTAACACCTGTGACCAGTGATGTACCGTCGGAAAAAAAAACTTCCAACCCGGTTTTTATTTTTTGGGTTTTAACCGGGTTTTTTTCCTCAAGAGCTTGAAAAAACCCTAAAAAACTACTGCAACGGAAAATCAGCATGAAAGAAATACGAATCGAGACCAATGGCAACGACCCCTGCGACGAAAAAGGATTTGCGATTGGAAGCTCGGTACGTGGAACTGCCGATCTCTCAACTTCATCGGGAGCACCCGCATACTCGCCGATCTACTGAAGAACGACAGGTTCGGCATCGTAGCGCTGCAGGAGGTGTGTGGGACAGCATCTATGGTGCGAACGTTTATAGGTGATCATACCATCTACCAGAGCTTCGGCAATACACGCGAGCTGGGAACAGCTTTCATCGTGATGGGTGATATGCAAGGGCGCGTGATCGGTTGGTGGCCGATCGACGAAAAAATGTGCAGGTTGAGGATCAAGGGTCGTTTCTTCAACTGTAGCATAATTAACGTGCACAGCCCTCACTCCGGAAGCACTGATGATGACAAGGACGCATTCTACGCGCAGCTCGAACGTGAGTACGACTGTTGCCCAAGCCACGACGTCAAGATCATCATTGGAGATCTAAACGCTCAGGTAGGCCAGAAGGAGGAGTTCAGACCGACGACTGGAAAGTTCTGTGCCCACCAGCTGACAAACGAAAACGGCCTACGACTCATCGATTTTGTCGCCTCCAAGAACATGGTCATTCGTAGTACCTTCTTCCAACATAGCCTCCCTTATCGTTACACCAAATCGACCACATTATGATTGAAGGAAGGCACTGACATAACCGACTTCAGGACCTATCGTGGCGCTAACGTCGATTCTGACCACTATCTGTTAATGGTGAAACTGAGCCCAAAATTTTCCTTCATCAACAATGCACAGTACCAATTACCGTCACGGTACAACATAGAACGATTGAAGCAACCGGATGTCGCCTCACCATACGCGCAGAATCTCGAGGCAGCGTTGCCAGACAAGGCGAGCTCGATGTGGCTGCCCTAGAGTGCCTATAACCAGAGTGACGACATCTCATCCGTAATTTTGGCAACAATTCAAAACATTCCATTAGCTTTACATTGTATTGACAGGTCGTTTACTCGTTTGGAACTGGGAGCTGTCATTCCAAATGAACACTCTGATTATAGTCACTCTAGGCTTCCCTAGACGACTGCTGGAGTACAGCAGCCATAAACAACGCAGCCGAGTGCACCGTCGAACGTAGAAAGATACAAACAGAAGCGGAAACAGCAGACCCGCATCTTTCGGGAGATAAAAACGCTACCTGGAAGAAGCGGAGAGCGAGGAAATGGAACTGCTGTACCGCTCCCAAGAAACGCGGAAATTCTACAAAAAGCTCAACAAATCCCGCAATGGCTCTGTGCCGCGACCCGAAATGTGCAGGGATAGGGACGCGAGCCTCTTAATGGATGGACGTGAGGTGATTTAAAGGTTTAAGCAGCACTTCGATGAGCCCCTGAACGGCGCGGAGAACGTAGGCATGGGGGTACAAGATGACGGGAGAAACGACTACGTCAGTGCAGCAGCAAACGAAAATGAGCCAGCTCCCACACTGAGGGAAATTAAGGATGCCATGCACCAGCTCTAAACCAACAAAGCAGCTGGTAAGATTGGTATCGCAGCTGAACTCATCAATATGGGCCCGGAAGGATCTGGGCAAAACGGCTTTCGGCGAAATGACCCTGATCCTTTGTTTACCTCGGATCCTTACTAATGGCTGACAACAATGTGAGTCTTGAAATACGAAGACGCATCATCAGTGGAAGTCGTGCCTACTACGGTCTTCAAATGAATCTGCGGTCAAAAAAGATTCACCCCCGCACAAAATGTACCATGTACAAAACGCTTATAAGACCGGTGATCCTCTACGGATACGAAGCATAGATCATGCTCGAGGAGGACCTGCAAGCACTTGGAGTTTTCGAGCGACGCGTGCTAAGGACGATCTTCGGCGGTGTGCAGGAGAACGGCGTGTGGCGGCGAAGAATGAACCACGAGCTCGCTGCACTCTACGGCGAACCCAGCATTCAGAAGGTGGCCAAAGCCGGAAGAATACGGTGGGCAGGGCATGTTGCAAGAATGTCGGACAACAACCCTGCTAAACTGGTGTTTGCCACAAATCCGGAACCAGAACAAGAAGGCGGAGGCGCAGCGGGCAAGATGGGTGGACCAGGTTGAACGTGATCTGGCGAGCATTGGGCGCGATCGAGGATGGAGAGCGACAACCACAAACCGAGTATTGTGACGAACTATTGTTGATAATGTGTTATCTTAAATGTGATGTAGTGCAAATAAATGTATGTATCTATTACAAGGTGAAAATTAAATGCACCGGCGTTTCAGGCTCACTGATTTACAGGTTGAAATGTTAGCTATAATCAGGGTTGGACAAAGTACCGAAATCTCGAAAATCGCGACTGAAATTTTTTCAGATTTTCAGAAAAAAAATCATCAATCAGAAAACTTACTGCAGAAAAGCACTGATTTTTTGCAAACGCGATTCTCACTGAAACTGATGTCACATAGTAAAAAATCAGTTGTGAAAAGTTCACCAGCGAACATTCTTCTCGAATATATATAAGAAAAAAGCTCGCACATTCAATATATCTAATAGGATTCTCGAACATAAGATTTTAAAATGAAATGAATTTTCATAGACGTTATATTTCAACCTTTTGCAGAATGCATGATGAATTCAATTCAAACGCGCTATTCAAACGCTGCATCTGCTGTGTGTTTGAGACGCACACAACACTGCACTCCTATTACTGCAATAAATTAAATTCTTGCTAAATAGCGTTTTGTTGTATTTAATCTGAATAGTTCAGCATGAACACTCAGCTAGAAATAAAACAGCCATTCGTTGCTATAATTACTAACAGTTCGGCTGAAAAGTTCGTATCGTTTAATAGAAACACACATTTTTTTTGCCAAAATTCGTTTTTATTATTCAACATAATTGCCATCAGAGGCGATACAGCGATTATAGCGATCTTCCAACTTTTCGATACCATTTTTGTAGTACGATTTGTCCTTTGCCTCAAAATAGGCCTCAGTTTCAGCGATTACCTCTTCATTGCTTCTAAATTTTTTACCAGCGAGCATTCTCTTGAGGTCTGAGAACAGGAAAAAGTCACTGGGGGCCAAATCTGGAGAATACGGTGGATGAGTGAGCAATTCGAAGCCCAATTCGTTCAATTTCAGCATGGTTTTCATCGATTTGTGACACGGTGCATTGTCCAGATGAAACAAAACTTTTTTCTTCTTCAAATGAGGCCGTTTTTTTTAAAATTCGTCCTTCAAACGCTCTAATAACGCTATATAATAGTCACTATTGATAGTTTTTCCCTTTTAAAGGTAGTCGATGAAAATTATACCATGCGAATCCCAAAATACAGACGCCATAACCTTACCGGCCGATTATTGAGTCTTTCCATTCGGTTCATCGCTTTGGATTCGGTTCATCGCGTGCAGTCCACTCAGCTTACTGTCGATTGGACTCCGGAGTGAAGTGATGGAGCCATGTTTCGTCCATTGTTATATATCGACGAAAAAATCGGTTTTATTTCGATATAACAGCTCCAAACACTGCTCAGAATCATCAATTCGTTGTTGTTTTTGATCGATTGTGAGCTCACGCGGCACCCATTTTGCACAAAGCTTTCTCATATCCAAATATTCGTGAATAATATGTCCAACACGTTTTTTTGATATCTTTAGGGTGTCAGCTATCTCGATCAATTCACTTTACGGTCATTGAAAATCATTTTGTGGATTTTTTCACGTTTTCATCGGTAACAGCCTCTTTTGGACGTCCACTGCGTTCATCGTCCTCGGTGCTCATATGACCAGTACGAAATTTTGCAAACCACTTACGAATTGTTGCTTCGCCCGGTGCAGAGTCTGGATAACACTCATCAAGCCATTTTTTGGTATCGGCGGCACTTTTTTTCATCAAAAAGTAGTGTTTCACCAACACACGAAATTCCTTTTTTTTTCATTTTTTTTACAATAACAAAAGTAGCTTCACTCAAAATGCAATTTCTCACAAACTAACAATCAGACAGCTGTCAAATTTATACACGTATCTTTTGAAGGTTGGTACTAACTGAAAATGGTATGGATTTAATTCTAGTGGCGCCCTCTCATAGAAACGCTACGAACTTCTCAGCCGATCTGTTTTAAAATGTGGAAAAAATATTGTTGTTCATGTTTGGGGCATCGAAAATATCGTGGTCTTTATTGCTCAGTTGCGGTTCAGTTTCGAGTTTTTTCAGTTTTTATTGATGAAAATATTATGATTAAATCTTGCATGAATCACTTCGGTGTCCATCTGAACCGTAGTGGAAATTCAACATCGAAATATCATCGGAGAGTCTTCTCCCTTTCGATGATCTCTTCAGTGATAAATATGATCAGTATCTAACGGGGAAAACAGATTGGAAAATTGACATGCGAATTCAATTATGTAATGCAAACCGCGAAAATCATATCGCAGAGACGGGACTCGAACCCGTAGCGAACTTCTCCATATAAAAACACAAATTCTAATTGACTAGACGGAAGCCAAGAATGCGGTTTTCATTACACAATTTACATACATTTTCATTACATAATTGCATTCGCATGTCAATTTTCCAATCTGTCGTCCCCGTTAGATACTGATCATATTTAAAACTAGCTCGAAGGGGCACTACGTCTTAACAAAGACTAAAAACACAAGTCGTTGCTCTTCAGTGACATTTCTGTAGGCGGAAACTCGTCATCAAATTTCGCTGACACAAAAAGCCTCTTGTGAACTTCGAGATTCATAGTTTTGTGGATGCTTGTTTCGTGAATGAAAATCTCGGATGTGACTTTTTTCAGTCATTAAATTTTTATTTTTTTGTTTTTGAAAAACTGCTGAACTGATTTTTCCACGAGTGATAATGAAATGATTTCCCTAACACTGTCTATAATTTATACTAATAATCAGCTGTTAAAACGTCGCCTGAAAACAACGAAGGCGCATCAAAATTGTGCTTAGACTGTCTGAGAAAGCCCATATTGTTCAATTGGCTCACTAAGCCTAGTGTAGAACCTGGAAATCCCCACCCTTGATATGAAAGGGAAAGAAGAAAAACAAAAACAAATTTACACTCTATCAGTTAATTACACTACACCCATAGTATAGAAAAGCTATTGTGAGATTTCCGTCCCATTTTACAAAATTCAATACCGTGTGTCTAAATAGTACATAAAAGTGATTTTCCATTTTTTCTGTTCAATCTGTTTGTGTCCTTTTTTTAAAAAAAATCGTGATTCACTAAATGTGGTATTCGAAATTGCAATGGTAAGGTTTTACCTCATTAGGATTGAGTTTGGTGCTTGTTCCAAATATAAATTGGGACAATTGACGTGAGCCTCGCGATCGCCTTGCCATTCAAAATACTGTACATTTCATGCACGACCGTCAAAGCGGTTTGCTTTCAATGAACCACAAGTGATTAATTGCATTTAGTTTCCCAATACCCAATTTCCACAAACACCTAGAATGCGCAATGTTTCGAGTAAATTAGAGCGCAGTTGATTTATTCTCTCATATTTCACGCAGTCACTAATTAACTATGTACAGCTAGAATAATCAAATATTGAATTGAAGGATGGGCCGAACTGCTCTGCATTCGTGGTGTAGCAAATGGATCTGGTGGGTATTGAATCCTCCTGTGGTACGGTTCTTTCCGCACCTATTTGATCAGGCGTGGCTGGACACTAATTAATCTGTAGTGTGTCAATTGGAAACACGACACAATACGTAATATCACCATGTTCGGTCTACCAGGATATTACGCGGTTAGCAGACTACCAAACCCCTTCCCATGGTAGAAGCATTAATTAATTGTGCGAACAATGAAATTGACGTTATCCTGGCTGATAGCTAAATCCATCTCTATTACGAGTCTCAACGAGTAACATTTGAAGACGCCTAATACCGGCGTTTCGTTTCGTTTGACATGAAAACCGGCTTTGTACTACTAATTCCCCCAACCAAATCCCAATTAAATCGTTTTCGAAATCAGCCGAAAACGGCGGAAACAAACTGTATCATGGCTTAGCTCATCACTAGCCATCTGATTCACCCACCGCTCCCTTCATCCCCTCTCCGTCGTTATCGACTTACCTTACTATCCTTGGCGTAAAAGAGCTTGTGGCCTTTCAATCGAAAATAACGTCTCCGCCAGCGCTGGAACGACCATGTTTGCTTCATTAGATAGCCCTCCTTGGTGGCAACCTGCAGGAAGGAGAAAAAAGAAACATAGTTGAAAACAAAACAAAAAAATGTAACCATCAGCAAACGGAAAATGCAACCAAAGCCTCGGCATCGATGGCCGGAGGGTTTTGTTGTTGGAGCGCAGTTTCCATACGAGTGCGGTTTAAAAATACCGGGAAAAAGGCGAGCTGAGCCATCATTTTCACACTGACACAGTTCACACTCACGACACGCGACTCTGCCATGGATCCCGGATGGCTGGAGTTGGTTAGGTTGGGAATTTGTGCCGGACAATGCTGGACCATTGCAATCAGTGTTGGATTCGTGCTTTCCAGTGATTGCTTTTGTAAACAATGGCTGTTCAGCAAACAGTTGCGCCATTCCGTTGTGTGTCGTCGTTTGAAATGGGTGCTGATTTCTGACTTCCGAAGGTTGTCTCCATAGTTGTGATACAACAAAACAACGGAAAACACGGGGGTACGTACGCTATTTATCCGAATGGGTTGTACAACAAATGATCAGATCAGTACCGATAAAAAATTTCAATAACCATGGAGCGTTGTTTGTTGGAGAATTTTATGTAGCTAAAGTGAATTCAATAGTTTATTCAATGCAATAATATCGGCAAATATTACTGATGCGATTTGAGGAAAAGGCTAATAACGGTGAAAAAAAAATCCGATATTTTTTTTATTTTATTTTGTTTCACATTTATTTCCCATTGCATCGAAAGACGAGTAAGAGATTTCACTACTTTAAATCCTAAAGAAACTATCGGTGCCAACGAAAACGCGCAAAAGTTTTCAACGTACAGTCGACGAATTTCTCACCAACTTGAGCAAATGTTTGCAGTACCATCTCAAATTTCAATCAAACTTTCTGGATATAACTTCACAAAAAAAAAACACTGCATATTTTATTTTTCTGCAATTGATCCAGCCTATCTTTTGAGAACGACCAACCGTTTCTAGCCAATTTCTTTAAATAGTTATAGTGGAAAAACGAAAAATCGTACAAAGAAATATTGCATGGTTGATTTTCGTAAAATCTGTCAAATTTTTTAGTAGAAATACTGAAAAAATCCTATTGAGTGTTTCACGGAAAATATGACTTTAAAAATTTGAAATCGATTTACCAAAAGACCCCATTTCTGATTTTGATAAAATCTTGCCCCAAGATAGGATATTATGTTCCCTATCTACCGTTCATATTGGAATGTCTTTTTATCGAAAACCAAACTACACTGAATGTCATTATCATCCAAGATTCGAATCAGTGGCGTACCGAGGAAATTTGGCGCCCGGGGCAAAATAAGAGATAAAAATTGGTATACGAATTGCTAGAAAACTAGACTTTCGAACGAAGCCTCGGAGACCCATAGTGTTATATACCTTTCGACTCAGCTCGACGAGATTGGAAAATGTTTGTGTGTGCATGTGTTTGTGTGCACTTTTCGATGATATTTTTACCACTCAATTTACTCATAGATGGCTGAACCGATTTTAACAAACTTAGGCTCGTTTTAGGTCTGAGGCCGGTGCACAGTGATGGGAATTAGCGTGACATAAATATTTTCACTATTAAATATTAGTGTTTTGTAGTTGCCGTCTTGACAAAAGTTGTTTGTAATCAGATGGTGCTCCTTTTGATGAAAAAATTATTTAGATTGAAATCTGAAATCTAACTTTCTTAATTGAACTCAAAAATGAATTTGTTGTACAATAAAGTTGTAGGAAATTTTATTTTGAGCAACTTTGCTGAAAAAAACACCTTTGATCGAGTTACATCAATCTTCCCGAGTAGGATGGTTCCTGAAAAATCACATTTTTTGTTCTAACTTTTTTGTGAAACGGTAAATGGAAAAGTTGTTTTCAAAAGAGTTGTTGAACTAATTACCCAAGTAACAATTCGAATGCCTTATGGTTTTGATTATAATTTATAGGAGTTTTGTAATTGATTGTTCAATCACTACTTGTTTTATAACAACTATAATAAGTGTCGCTTTTGACAAGTAATAGTTTTTAAAGCTTCTATAAAACCTTTTACCTAGACTAACAACTGGACTAAAAATAAATCAATTTGTACTAGAATAAAACCATGCAAACGCTCCTAATATTGCTTTAAAAAATGTTCTTTAAAACATTATTGTCAGTAAAATTCTTTCATAAAACTAGATTTGTGTGTGTGCGTGTTCATTGAATGACAGTTTCACTCAGAGCAAATTTGAGGGTTCTAAAGTACATTTATGACACTCCTGTTGTGGGCTATTTGATTTATTGCTTCTTAGATTAAGTGTAATTTGCATTGAAGAAAATTTCATGGCCGCCATTATGATGTTCTTTGCCGTAGCCTTTATTGACATCAAATAAACTTCGAAATGCAAAAACGAGGAAGTATGATGGACTTTTATGATTCATTTTCAAAACGTATGCACAAGTTTTATCGCCACGAAATAGTTTTATACAAAAAAGACGATAAATCACAGAAAATAATTTTCATAAATCATGGAGACTTTTGCAAAAACCGTATTTATTTCAAAGCGATTAGTTATAATTCTTATTTTTATCCATACATTCACGATAAAAATAAAAGCGCATGAAGTTTTTACGTTCCGTAGAAGCCTCATACTTGTAAATAAAATCCAATAAATTGTTACTGATTGCATTCAAAGCAGATATGACACACATATAATCAAGAAAAGTATTACCAAAACGACAGTTTATTCATAGTGGAATTTATTCCATCGAAATAAATTTAATGTTGATCGTAAATCTGGTTTCAAAATTTTCTTGAATTTGTAGTTTTAACGCAGCTTTATGATGATTCTTCACTTTGCTTTATAAACCTTATGAAGAATGGTCCACTTGGCAGGAACATGCTCTTATAGAGGTTTTCAGTAGGCTTTCGTGGAGTTTAAAGTTTTAATGCAAGATTTATTATGTAGCATTGAAGATAGCTACAAGTATTTATTAATATTAAAAATGTTACTTGGGTATTGCGCCCAACTTTGCTGAACTAAGCTTTTTCATATGAGCTACCAGTAAAAAGTTATGATTGTTTTTTCATCAAAAAATAGTCAAGCTTCAAATATCAATATTCATTAGATGCCAGATCGATAAAAATGTATCCTATGCTGTTTCGGAAAGGTCATAATATAAGTAATTTTAATTAATTTATTACCAAAATAACTACTACAATTGAGTTTGAGCAACTGCGGATAAGAGATACTGTGTAATATAGTTATTGCGAACTAGTTGACCATGATAAATCAATGAACAGAAATTGATTTACAAAAAGTGAGCTGATTTGATGATTGCTGGTAAGAGTAATAATGACATTTTACATAATCAATTTTCTCTTAACATTTTACTTATATTATGACCTTTCGGAAACCGCATAAGATACCTTTTTATCAATCTGGCATCTAAAGAATAGTTATATTTGAAGCTTAACTTTTTTTTTATGAAAAATTAATTTTTACTGGTAGCTAATATGAAAAAGCTTGGTTTGGCAAAATTGTGCGCAATAATTAGTTCAACAACTCTTCTGAAAACAAATTTTTCATATAACGTTTCACAAAAAAGTTAGAACCAAAAAAATGATTTTTCAGAAAATTGGAGTAATTTGATCAAATGAAAAGCTAGAGAAATGCATTTATCAGCAAAGTTGTTCAAAATAAAATTTTCTACAACTTTATTGCACAACAAAATCAATTAGTTCAATTAAGAAAGTTAGTTTTCAGATTTCAATCTAAATAAGGACCACCATAGTAAATTTTTTCATCAAAAGTAGCGCCATTTGATTATAAACAACTTTTGTGAAGACGCCAACTACAAAACACTAATATTTTACAGTAAAAATATTTTTGTCGCGCTAATTTCCTGTTTCGGATCATAGTCCAATGTGTTTTAGGGTAATTTAGAAGCCTATTTTCACGCTTCAAATCTGATTTTGCTCAGAAACGGTGACGAAAATAAAAAAAATCCACTTGCATTCTCTTGGAAAATTAGTTTAGATTATTCTGTGAGAATTTCAGAATGATTCATTGACTTTAGCGGTCGGGAAAGTCTTTTTTTCTGAAGGAAGAATTGCATAGCTGAAAACGCCGTCTTCCAACTTGTTCATTGAATATCTTGTCTTCGAAAGCATGGATCAAAAATCTATTCTGACAATGTCTAGATAATTTAATTTAGATGCGATTATTGAATGTTATTTTTGTGTAGGTAAGTCGATTTCTATGCACGCGTCATTTTTTCTGTCCCAGTTTCCTGGTAACGTAACGAAAAATGAGAGAGACATAAAATCGGCTCTGCAAGGCTGCCAAACAAGCGGTAGCTTTATTGGATTTTATGTGATGTAGTCACACTTGTAACCGAAAATATCAAAACATTTTTGGTCACCCGGCCCATCGAGAGTCATTTTTCATACTTGCGAGAGAGCATGAAGAGGAATGTAAAACGTAGAGCGAGGCACGTGATTATACGCGACCTACTGGCCTCAGCCCATAGCTACTGTCGGCCAATTGATCAAGTTCAAAGATCAAATGGCTGTGACTTATGGTTCCGCAGATATGATTGTATAAGTAACGTAACCAACAAAACATGTTGTTTTTAACCGCTCTAATAATATAAGAGTGTCAAGTTATTTTGGGATTACTTCTAATTTCGTGAAGCGCTAGTGCTCAAAAGTTTAAGCACCTCGAAGTCCCCATGCAAAATTTGTGCTAAATCGGATAAAGGTAAGGAGTGCTGCCCGGTGATTAAGGTTTGAAAATTATCGATCAGAAAAAATCACTATTCGAAAAAATTTTCGATTTCGGAAATTTTAATTTTTTATATGGACAGTCATCGATTTTTTTTCGGTGAAAATAATAACTGATCGGTGCATTTAACCGGACGTTTCGACCTACTAAGGTGTTCGGTCATCCTCAGCGGCTATCTAAAAACATATATTTGTCAAAGTAAGCTAATTCTAAACATTGAATTTTAACACTTAACTTACATGCTAATGACGTCTACACTACAACACTTCACATTTTCAACTGTCTTGTCTTTTGTGCTCTCTCTGTCTCTTATCTGTTTTGACTGTGTAGAGGTTTTTAATTTTGTCAACTAGTCCGTTGTATGCTGATCTAATCGAATCTTATCGAATCTCGTTGAAGGTTAAACGTGTTCGACTCTCCTCTAATTTTTATATAGAACTTCTCAGCTGTTGGCTTGTTTGGCCAATATATGACTTTCCTTCACATATCCCGCACGGTATTTCATAAACAACATTCGTTCTACGGTCTTTTGTTATTCTATCTTTTAGGTTACTATATACTGTGTCTTTAATTTTGGTAACTGTTCTAAACGCTAACCTCATGTTGTATTGAGATAAATAACGAGATAACTTTTCTCCTAGACCTGGTATATATGGTGCGGATATGAATTTGGTGGCTATACTGTTATTGTTGTTCTGTGTTAACGAGTTGCATAGGTAATGTGTTCGTTGTTGAATAATATTATTGATGAAGAAATTAGGATAGTTATTATTAATAAGAATTCGTTTTACAATATTCAGAGCATTAGGTCTGTAACAAGCCTCGCTTAATTTCAAAGTCCTATCTACAAAAGCTATTACTGTGTTTTTCTTGTGATTAAATGGACTCAATGAGTTGTAGTCTAAATATCTGCCTTCTAGGTCCTTTGGAGTCCACTCTGTCGTAATACGATCATTCTCTCTTCTTAAAAACGTATCTATGAATCTGATTCGCCCATTATTCTCCAGCTCTACAGAAAATTGCAGTCCATATCAAACAAAATCTAAGATTTACACCAAATGTCTTAAAAATGTATGAAACGAGATTTAGTGTCATCTCAAAAAAATATTTTTGGTAAAATCGACTTTCTAGGACTTTGAGATTTCCACAAGTAGTAGAGAGTCGATTTTGTCAAAAAAAATTTGTTCGAGATGACACTAAATCTAGACGTTTTTTGTAATTCTAAGACTATTGACATAAAAATATGCTCGATTTCGGAAATCTCTTGTACTCCCTCTATGGTGACTTTTCAATATTCACGAAAATTCTACTAAGTGGATTAAGAAGAGTTTTATTTAGATTAACATCACTCTTCTCATACAAAAAGGCAACGCAAATGACAAGCGCTTGGTTTGAGAAAGGATGCCGAATATGTGACATAAACGCTGAAGCATACTTTTGTGAACTACTAGAATCAACAATATTATAATTATTTGGTGTCAAAAAATGAGCCCAAATTAGTGTCAGAAATTATTTAATAAAAAGATAAAAAATGCTTCCATGAGTCTGGTTTAAGAACAAGAAGGACTTTTTCTTAGAAGTACTTGCCTTGCAATGTGAAAACGGTTGGTAGGGAACATGGTCACCTATCTCGGGACAACATTTTATCAAAATAAAAAATGTTTTTTTAAATCGATTTTAAGTTTTTAAAGTCAATTTTTTTCGTAAAAAACTCAATAAGAAGTTTTTTCAGTATTTTTATCCAAAAATTTTACTGATTTTGTGAAATCACTAGTGTAAAACTTTTTGCTAGGAATTGTCATTTTCGGAAAAAAAAACAATTTGAAAAAAATGGTTAAAAAGTTCAGCCCTTCTCAAAAGACAATCTAGATCAATTTTAGAAAAACGAAGTATGTAAAAGAACATTGGAGTAAACTTATTTGAATTCGAAGGTCGATTTTTTTCTTTTATTCAAATTTTACATGACCAAAAAAGTTAATTTTCTTCAACAGTTCATTTCGAGTCAAGTTTTACTTTTTAGAGGTTATATATACCTTGAAAACTGTAGGTTCGAAAGATTTGGTGTCTTTTGTATCATTTTAAATAACTACTGGGGGTATATGGAGACAGTATTCAATGATACGTAGACTACAGCATTTATATTTTATTTTAAGAATAAAACTTTAACTCGATTATCTCAATTAAAGTATTGTTGATTTATTTGCCTTTCTCTATAGAAAGGGAATTTTGATTTTCGAACAACATTCCGACACTCGTAGTGTTATATACCATTCGGCTCAGCTCGACGAGATAAAAAAAACGTGTGTGTGTGCTTGAGTATGCGTGAATAAGTGAATTTTTTTCATAAATACGTTTATTTCATAGGCAATATACATAAGTTTTTCTTTGCCATGGCATCCACAATACATAGTACTTTGAACCTAATACATTTCGAATATCATATTAGTATTTTGGTATTCCTTAGTTAATCTAAACACTGTTTTTATCAAGCGAGTTGCTATGAAAAATTACATTAAATAAAATACATTTATTTTGTACATTATCTTATAACTATTTCAGGTTTGTTTGTATCAATTCATCACTTTTATTCAATATCATTGGTATTGGCTATTGGTTGAATTTATGGAAGAGAAAACAGTCTACCATAAAATAAAATTTAAATTGGAACTCCAATGGATTTAATGAAATGATAAAGAAGTTTCATGTAAGGAAGCAAAAATGTCGCGAATTGGGACATTGGATAGTCTACCTTGAGTACGTAAGGAATTTATTAGTTGAGATCTGACATCACGATACTCTACGCACATCACGATACTACCTGCGCCACAATCACAATGATTAGTCTCGGATAGTCCAATTCGAAGGAGATGTGCATCTAACGTGTAGTGATTGGAATTTATTAGTTGAGATCTGACATCACGATACTCTACGCACATCACGATACTACCTGCGCCACAATCACAATGATTAGTCTCGGATAGTCCAATTCGAAGGAGATGTGCATCTAACGTGTAGTGATTGGACATGAGTCTGGACATCCCTACTCACATTCAGTCCCCTGAACCATGCCTTTGTCGATATTTGAGGAATAATTGCATCCACCGACACAGATCATCTTTATCCCAAGAAGCTTGCTAGCTGACAAGTGTTCTTTAGCGAGACGCGCTATAGAATTCGTTAAAAGCAATCGGTCTCTCATACATTTCACCCTCAATAGCACACTTCGCGCTGCATGGATATGTCGAAAAATAAAGTTGAGTCAAAGACATTTAGGAGGCTGTCACGGATAGGAATATATCTTGCAGGGTTGATTTCCTGTGACATATGGTTAAAATATACTGTCATGAATCTTGCTTGAGATTGAAGCTCAACTAGCCTTTCGAAGTTATTAATAACCAGGGGATTCAGTACCTCACATCTTATTAGCAGTCGCGATGAAAGCTCCCAAAAACGATCTTTCAATGGAAGAACTCCCGCCAGAACTTTAAGACTCATTGTATGTGTCGAATGCATGCAGCCAGGATGATAATATGAGATTTTGTAGTGGAACGAAAGCAAACGCATCCATATTCCATCACTGAAAGTATCGTTGTCTGATACAATTTTATTTTATCTTCCGGATGAGCACCCCACCAATATCCTGTTATTGTTCGAAGAAAATTTACTCTTTGTTGGCATTTTGTTATCAGATATCTAATGTGTCCCCACGTGCATTTGGAATCAAACCTCACCCCGAGATATTTGAAAGTCCCAGATGAACAGCCCAAACGGACAATTTATCTAAGGTATCTTGCAATGGTTTTTGCAGCTTTGGGTCCAGTAAGTAAAACCACGCCATCATCTGCCAATTCTCTTAGTGTACATGGGGTTACTAGACAGCTGTCAATGTCGTTCACGTAGAAATTATACAGGAGCGGACTGAGCCATGCGGAGACCCATGTAGCTAATTCTGAATGTTGCCAAATCGCCATGTGAAAAATGCATGCGCTTCTCTGACAAAAGGTTGTGCAAATAATTATTTATAATCGCTGGAAGTCTATGGTGATGGAACTTGTCTGAGAGAACATCAATGGAAACTGAATCAAATGCTCCTTTAATGTTTAAATATACAGATGCCATTTGTTGCTTCTGAGCGAAGGCAATTTGGATGTCAGACGAAAGTAATGCAAGGCAATCATTCGTTTCTTTATTTCTACGGAAGCCAAACTGAGTATCCGACAACAAACCGTTCGTCTCGACCCAAGTGTCGAGACGTCGTAGAATAATTTTTTCGAACAATTTTCTGATGCAGGACAACATTGCAATGGGTCTATATGAGTTGTGATTGGAAGCTGGTTTCCCCGGTTTTTGAATGACGATAACTTTCACTTGCCTCCAGTCAGGTGGGACAATATTTTGTTCAAGAAACTTGTTGAACAATTCCAAAAAACGTCTTTTTGCAAGGTCGGGCAGATTCTTCATCAAGTTGAATTTAATTCTGTCCATCCCAGGGGCGTTATTGTTACCAGATATGAGTGCTACGGAAAATTCCATCATTGAAAAGGTGCTATCAATGGTACCATAATTTGGAGAAGACTCCAACTGGCAACTAAAATTTTGGAATTTCTTTCTCAAGCTGTCAAAAAAAGACAAACATACTTGAAGATGATCTGATTGATTGAAATTAAACATACATTGTAAATTGTTGAAACAAAAATTAGTGAACATTTGAAAACGGTCCGTAATCGGATGTTCGGCGAAGCTTCCGTTTGATGTCGGAACAGGAGTGTTGAACGGCCTTCAAGTCAACTTTGCGAATGCATCTCTTGATTATAACAACCAACTATTAGCAAATTTGTGGCTCTCCAATTATTTTTGAACACCAAGGAGCTCAAAACCCCGAAGAAAACTTCGGTTGGGCGACACTGAGGTAGATTTGGCGGGTTGTGGTTTTTGGGTACTAGAACTATCCGTTGAATAGTATCGATCGTTTCCGGGAATCTGCGTCTTCGAAAGAGGGAAATAACTTTCGTCGTCCAAAACAAAACATTTTCTGAAAGAATTTTTAATCAACCAGCGGCATTGGGACTTCAGCGTTGAAATCTGTGCGTCAGTATATTCCGGGGCTCGTGTCTTCTTTTGGCACTTTTTTCCGACTCTTTTCAATGTTTGCAGATGTACTGGTAAGAACAGTTGAATTTTTTTGCGGCATCCCGTTGGCTCAGTGAATCCTTGTTGTTGAAGGCACGAGAAAGAGAACGAAGTCCTTTTGCGTCCATAATTTTGGCTGGTCTTCCACTACCTTGCTTGCGAGCAGTTGTTGGGGATTTTAGGATATGATAAAGAGTCGAAGCCGCAACATTTTCGCTTTTAAAATGTTGTACCGTATACTTTTTGCCGAGATTTCTGTGCAGTTTGTAGAACGTACAACGCGCTCGCGAAATACTTCTTGTTTCGACAGCATTTTGAGCAAAACTGAGCAAGCATAAACACAACAGAAAATACTAGCAGAAAGAGGAGATAAAGAGCTAACACATACACACTCTTATTTTTCTCTCAGCTCGTTTGTTGCTAAGCATACATGCCTGGAAAAAATTCCAAAATTTTAGTTGCCTCCCGTTAATGCTATGCGTTGGTGCAGAATCTGGACAAACTTTCCTCGCACAGTCAAATATCCATCGGTTCGAGTATTCCTCACTCTCATTTCCTACGTTACGATTCCTCATTCGTCTGGCCGTATTCCAAAGAGTGCTCATTGAGGTTTCTCTTGACAAACCTTCGACAAAATGTCTCTTGGCCCGAAGTATGCTCTTATACTTGGTTTCTAAAGTCAAGAATTTTTCAAAATGCTGAGGAGTTGCTCCTCCTCGTTTTAAAAACGTTTTGAAAGCGTTTTGTTTCGCGTGCTTAGCATCTGAGCACTCTTTGTCCCACCAAGGGTTTTGGAGGCCTTTTGTTAGACGATGGACCAAGAAATCGTTTGGTTTGGGCTTGTTTTGCGGCCTCCAGAATCGAACAAACGAGGAAATCATATTCCTCAGGTGGGGGAATCTCTTCCATTGATGTGTATAAGTGATATAACCGAGTTTTCTCGAAGATGACTTAACGAATTGCGATAAACGTAGGCTTATTTGAATGCTGACAATTATAAACTGAATTTTATAAACATTTTAATGAAATTATTAAAATGGCAAGAAAAAGGCACTATCGTACCACTAGGTGGATTAAACATGATCACCTGTTACAAGGGGCAACTGTTTTGCACAAAATCATCGAAGTTTGCAAGCCTATTTACAGAAAGTTAAACCGTGCAATGAAAGCCGGTAGTAAATTTGTTCCCGGGGTGTTTCCGAACGATTCCTTTTGTGCCTATAATTTTAACAGTTGATTGAATTTGTGGGCTTTAGTTATGGAAGAATTTTTGTAAGCCTTCATGAACTAGCAAGTTTTTTTCGCCAAACATAAAAATGAAAAGGATGGAATTAAAAATGCCACCGAGTGGCATGACATCAACTCTATTTTCAATTGCTGAGCAACTCCACCGCAAATGACAGATTTGTTTTGAAATTTTATTTTTGTCAGAAACTATTTGTTGTATGTTTAAGGGAAATCATATATAGGACAAACTCGTCAGTTTTTGAAAAAGCGTGTAGAACAACATAAGAATGATGTCAAGTTCAAAAATATTAGAAATACTGGTTTGGTTCAACATACTATGAATGATGGTCATGTTTTCGATTTTGGAAAAGATTAGATATTAGATGAAGTACAAAGAACAGATAGCCTTTTAATAACAGAAATGTTTCAAGTGAAAATCAAGGGAAAACTATTTATACCATCGGATTGAGAGACATGAGGCAAAAGAAAATTTAAATCAGTCGAAAATGTTATGTGTTACAATAAAAAAGTCAAATGCTTTGGATGTGTATGTTTAGGATTAGCTTACTTGACAAACCAATGAGAATGATGGAAATAAATTAAAAAATTTCAGTACTTTTATTTCACCGAAAAAATCTGTGATTGACCGTACCAGTTTGCTAGTGATAATGAAGACAAACCAACATGAGTATGGACAGTAAACATTATTCTTTTGTATTAGAGAACTAAGATAGCCGTTTTTTACTTTTCTCCCACTTATGAATAAAATAAAATTTCTTCAGAAAATCTGATGAAATTATTTTAGCACTAGAAAACTATTTTGCGACTCTCTCTTGCAAAACAATATGAAATTCGAATGTGCTCTTGAACTCAAATCCATAAAGTGGTATGTTTTGTACGCGTTTCTTATGATTTTTGCTTTTCTCTATAGACAAAATATAAAATTAAAGAAATTACTTTTGATCGGAGGCCCTAATGTTTTATGCCGTTCGACAATGCAACTATCAACAATTTTTCTCTGTCCTTTTTTTGTTCTCGCAAGCTTAGGTTCGTTTACAAGCTACTGTTGTTTTGTGAATCAAGTTTGAAGATCACACGAATGTCGCTCCTTGTTCCGGAGATATAACCAACAACCGAATTTTTCTATCCACTCAATTTTCTCGAAAATTGATAAACTGATATTGACAATATTAGACACGTTTGGCAGCTACTGTTAGATCATTGAACAAGTATGTATCGTAATCGTATAAGTGACGTAGCCTACGATTCGCATTTTTTCATTACATTACATTTTTTCCCGAAAGTGATCAAGTTCATATGTATTATTGCTGATACTTTTGGTGTCGTAATGTTGCCAAATATACAACGTAGACGCTTGAGCACTGAAGCTTCTCTGAACTACCCGAATCAACTTGAATGAATTTTAGCCAACAAACCGTCTAAAAATTCTTTCCAAAGGTGATCCTAATGAAAAGTATATGTTTGTGTAAAACTGTTTCAATGACAAGAGGAAAACATTAATATACCGCTCAGTGGATTAAGAAGAGGTTTAATTTATTGCATAATACGACGAATCTTCCTAATTTCGCTAAACTGTTTTACCTTAGCCTTTAAATATTAATGATCCAGCTGCGTTCTAAGGCTTGGCTTACCTGTAAAAGCCTCACCACGGTAAAACCGGGGAGGGGGAGAGAAAAAAAAACCTTACGAAGCAGAACAAATTTCACCTTACGTCACCTGACATTTGTCAGCATAAAGTTTTCTGCTTGGCTTCATGCTGAAGACGTCGGTTCGAAGTGTGGTGCAGTTTCCTGGTGTTGCTTTCCAGGCTCATGCATATAAATAATAGCGAACGCTGAGCCGGCTTCATTGCCACATCCTGGCGCTGACCCAGATTACAACGTTGACTGACATCCTACTAAAAGTACGCCTCCGCACTGCCAGTCGTCAAATCCCAAATAGAACTGGAAAACTACGTTCATCTGGTGGCGTTTGATGATGATCATGATGATGATGATGATGGTATGACCATCGTCATGGTGGAAGTGAAGGAGAGGGTTTTAAGGGAAGTGGTGACAACGATAATTTCATTTGGTCATCCCTTGCCGGGTTGACATGTCAGATGAGGATGCTAGTAGCCCATTTCAGTGTCAGCTGCAGGTTGGTGTTTCTTTCAAAAATAAAACGATACTGAAAGGCTGGTAAATACAAGGATATCGACTGATATCAGATCCCAATTGTGTTGCTCAAGCTGAATGCAGAAAGAGTCGACCTCATTTAGACTGGTTGAAATGTGTCCAGAAACTGGTATTGTGCAATGCTTTTTTCAGAAACGTGTTTCATTAAAGTGTATTAAATACTTATCGTTTGAGATATTTTTTAAGCGGAATTTAAAACTTGAGTAGAAATATGCGAATGTTGGTGTGTATAAATTTGTGTGGCATGAAAAACAGAATGAGAAACCTTTTAAAAATGGTTAGGTCGCTTTTTAAAATTTTGAGTAAAAATAGATTAAAGTGTAATGTCAATATGAGCACATCTGTCAAGCAGCTCTTACTTCTCTCCGCTCAACATTCTTGAAGATGGATGAACTAATGTCTACAATTTTAGACTCATTTAAAAGCTTCTATTGAGCCATTGATTAAATGCGAAGATGTAGTGGTATATGTGAGTTTTTTTTTCAATCGACGCAATTTTCTCCAGAACTAAACTGATTTACACAATCTTGAACTGGGTTGAAAAATAACATTGGGTTATTTCCTTTAGAGAACATTAAGCCATATTTTACAACTCTTGACTCACTTAAAGATTCAATAGGGTGTTTTTTATTGTGTGTATCACATATTCCGATACGGATAACTGTCATTCTGGTCATCTAACTGTCGCAATCAATTTTGTTGTTTTGTTAGGAATCATTGACATGTTGTCATGGATGGATTCATACCAGAACAACGGTTCAAAATTGTGAAAATCCATTTCGAGAATATTAGAACAATTCTTGAAACGAACAAAAGATTTCGTGAAATTTTTGTTACATGGAAAATTTTGCGTCTAAGGAGTGTATCGATAAGTAGTTAGCAACATTCAAACAGTTATTACTGTGAAGTGGCTTAATTTTTTGCAGCGTGTTTTTCCCAGCATCGGGATGATTCAACGGATCAAAGTTCGGAACTCCCTGAAAACGTACAAGAAACAGAAAGTGCCGAAAAAGTACTTGGTACAGCATGTTCAGGCCAAAACATGAGCGCGAAAACTGTATAACCGGATTCTACAGAATAAAGACGGATGCATCCTGATCGACGACGAAACCTACGCCAAGGAAGACTCTCGAGCACTGCCCGGACCGCAATATTATACGAAATCGGTGTACCAGGACCTGGACGACGCTGACACCACGGTGGCGATGGAAATGTCTGGGCAGAAGGTGTTGGTCTGGCAAGCAATTTGTACCTGTGGTTTGCGGTCGTCGATTTTCTTCACGAAGGGCACAATTAACGTCAAGGTGTATGAGGAAGAATGTTTGAAGAAGAGAATGCTGCCACTGTACAGAAAGCATAAGGCTCCTCCTCTCTTCTGGCTGGATTTCGCTTCAGCCCACTACGCCAACTCCGTCCGTTACCGAACTGCCCGGATCTTCGGCCAATTGAAAGGTATTGGGCAACTGTCAAGCGGCACTTTCAGAAGGAAGGTACAGTGTCGCAAACAATGCAGGAGTTAAAAAAACTGGACAGCTGCGACCGGGAAAGTCACAAAAGTAACTGTGCAGAATTTAATGAAGAATGTGAAGTCCAAAGTGCGAGCGTTTCACAGAGTTTCACTAGGATTTTCTTCAATATAATCAGTGAAATGCATAAAAATGTAATTTTTCTACAATATATCGAAAATTGATTTCAAAATATGTTTTTTTCGCTTTTTTTTTAATAATCAATGTTGCCAACTATTTTTCGATACACTCCTTATATCCATCCAAAATCCAATTTGTCAGCTCAGCAATCGAAACCGCTTGGCCACAGAGATGTCCATCTCCTCTGTGTGACGAAGAGCAAGTATAATTTCTCTCCTCTCACTGACAACATCAACGAGAGCTCTTCTCTTTCACACATATACACCACTGTTATGTAAAGTGTGCACGCATCATGAGAGCGAGTGTATATTTTCTTTCAACTCTAGCGCTGGGTCACACCAAATTTCTAGAGCAGAGCTCTGAAATTCTCTGGGGAGGATGAAGATATTTTCTCCGAAGTGTGCACGCCGGTGAGGCCTCTGGTGTACGGTTCGCGAAAGAGAAGCGTGGGGCACGCACAGTCAGCAAAAGCGCAATTTATTGTTAAAAATTTAGTTTTTCCTAGCTGCGAAAAAGATTGCCATGGCAAGGTCACCTTCTATAAAATTAAAAATTAAATCAAAGGAGTGTTCGCTCCAGTGGTCACCAGATTCATGCGAAATTAATGTGTTTCACTCGCGCCAGCTTCTTTAACCACAAGTACACACTCAAATTGTGTCTATTCGACACTGAGAAGAAGTGCGCTCTTCTTTTTGCTTTTTGTGTGATGTTCGCTTCTTGCATCCCCGGTGTAAAAAAGAATCTTACACCAGCGTGTATCACTCTGATGAAATGCCATCACTGCTTGACCATGGTAATCGTCATTCGGTGGACATTGGATAGGCAGACCGAAGATCCACTTTTTTACGGAAAAATTTTGTTCACTGGCGAGGAACATTTTTGGCTCAATGGGTTTGTGATCCAACAAAATTGCTCTTTATTGCCACGAGAGATATTTTCACTAAGTTCTCAAGAGACCACACGGAAGGATATCCGAAACTGTTGTCATGATTAAAAATCATAAAACAAATTGTTTTATCTCCCAATGAAGTCATGGTAATTGTTCATGATATTATGATCCAAAACAAGAGCAAAAACCTATTTTAATCCACCTAGTGGTGTAATGATACCTTTTTTAATTTTCATTTTCTCCTGTATTTTCCCCGAAATATCACTATTTAAAAAAGTTTAGAAAATAGTTTTGAAGATTTCAGTTGCATAATACTGCTACATTCATATACTACATTTGAATTTAAGTTAGTGAAAACTATTCAATCATATTTGAGAAAGTGAGGTGAACTACATTTTAGGGTAACAGAGTTATTTTGGTCCACTTTAGGATTAATTTTATTTCAACCCACTTTGTAGAAATATCCATTAAATGTTGTAATATCTTTGAAAACCCCTTCCGCAATAGGTAATTTAATGTGACTAACTTCAAATTTATGCAACATGGGTTACTTAACATCGATTAAATCCATAAAGTTTGTTAGGTGTGACAAATATATGAAGTGGCCAAAATACCTGTTACCCTTTTACATTTGATTACTATTGTTGAGTATGAGTTTAAAAGATTTTGCTCGAAAATCGATCATTTCCTCTTGTGCTTTGGATGGAACTAGACGTCTTAGTGAGAACCTTCCACAAACAGCAGCAACAACAGACCTTCTGCTTGGTCATTTACAATTAGTGAAATATGTCAAGTGAACATTGGCCTACGGCGGCCGACTACCCTATACTGCCTAATAACACAATATTGTGCATTGGTTCGCTCTTTTTTTGAAAATTCTGCAGTCGTCTGGGCTCCCTATTATCAAATTGACATCGTACCCATCGAAGCTGTTCAGCGTAAATTTGTTCGATTTTCCCTTCGCAGTATTCCTTGGAGGGATCCCTACAACCTTCCTAGTCGTCGTAATCGCTGTGAACTCATTGATCTCGGCTGATTATTCGTTTCTTGATAAATTTTCGAGGCGGATTTGTTACAATCTCGAACTGATGGACCCAGATGGCATTGCGTTGCGTTGTGACGATGATCTTGCCAGATTGCTCACTTAATATGCAAAAAATCGTCGATTTTTAGGTCGTGCAGCTAGGGTTATGGCCAAGATTCGTGCATTCGAATATGAAGGCGAAATCAACTAAAGGAATGATGTCAAAACCTACTTCAAAAGTTTCTTTTTACTCCCTGAAAATTTGGTGATAGCCGAATGAAAACTCGAATTTTGAGAATGAAGTTTGTAATGAAAGATGGTTTTTTGGTCAAGTGTTGCTTTACAAAATATTTATTTTGCGTTAAAAACCGACGTTTCGAAGGAATAACTTTTCATCTTCAGGGCAACTATAAGATGAACATGATTAAAGACTGTTCCAGAAAGTATGGACGTACCCAAAAACATTTCGCAATGGTTCAGAATCTATCAATTTTTATGGCTGCGTCCTGTTGTTTACACTTTTCTTTAACCACTTGTGCAGTTGTTTATTCGTTTTCATAACTTTGTTTCGATATGCGTGGACTTTCAACAGAACAACGTCTAAAAATTGTGTACAAATGGTGCACAGAACGCGGACTGTTAAAGATATCAGGAAGGAGTAAGTGAAAAAGCCGTGCGAAATGCAATCAGAAAGTTCGGTGAGGATAACACCTTTGAGGATAAACCGAAAACGGGTCGAAAAAAGGTCCTGCTAACCCTCAGTTGGATAAACGTATACTGAAGGCGTTCGAGCAAAAGAAGGAGGTTTCGGTTCGGGATGTGGCCAAAAAAGTAGGCACTTCGAAGTCAAATGTTCTTCGTGCTAAGGAACGTTTGAATCTTCAAACCTATAAGAAGCAGAAACAACCAAAACAAGAAGCAACGATCAAGCCGAGGGTTCGAAAGCTGTACAATACGATTCTTGCTGGAAATTTGAACTGCATAATCATGGACGACGAAACCTACGTGAAACTCGATTTCAAATCCTTGCCGGGACCACAATATTATACGGTGCGAGAAGGGCAAGTGTTAAACCAGTCCGAGACATCGATTGAAGTCGAAAAATTTGGTAAGAAAGCTATGGTCTGGCAAGCAATTTGTAGCTACGGTAAGATTTCGAAACCCTTCATCACCACTGCTTCAATGAACAGCAAAATATACATCAAAGAATGTTTACAAAGACGACTTCTACCCATAATTCGAAGCCACCAGGATCCTGTTGTCTGATGGCCAGATCTTGCTTCTTGCCACTATACGAAATCAACGGTAGAATGTTATACTACCAAAAATGTCACTTTCGTCCCGAAAGACATGAATCCACCAAATTGCTCACAACTTCGACTAATTGAGGAATTTTGGGCATTAACGAAGGCACATCTTAGGAAACATGTCTCGGCAGCCGAAACCATTCAACAGTTCGAAAAAGATTGGAAAAAAGTGTCAAAACTTGTCGTCAAGAAGTCTGTACGGAATTTAATGAGAAACGTTCGTAAGAAGGTGCGCCAGCTAGTCTACAATGGCTAAGTAGCAAATGTTGAGAATAATATTCTGTTGCTGTAGTCTAATATTATCAGTATATCGAATAAAATTTGAATATCTAATACTTGTGAATTATTTACAGCGAAATCAAAGTGCGTCCATACTTTCTGGGACAGTCTTTACATCTGCAATTTTGGTGCAGAAAAATGTTAAATTAAAAAATCATCGTTTCATGACAGTAACCATTGTCTTTTCTTATTAGGTCACTTTCTCAATTTGGTGTTCCCGCACCTCCAGAGTAGTTGATAAACTTAGCAATTGCATGGATTGCAAAAGGTAGCAGTATCAAATCTTTCTTCAAAGAGACTCTTTGGTTTATATATTCTTTCCATTTGGCAAATGTTGATTTTCATTGATTATTGATAACGAATAAGCAAAGCTGATTACGGCTGTACCTTCAAACGAATGACATAGTTAACTTGTTCAACAAAACTTTTGATCTTAACCCATTTTGTCTTGACTTGTTCCTGAATCCGGCTGCATCTCTGTTAATGGAACCGGAGACAGTAAATTTTACAATTCTCGCCAAATTTGCATAGCATTTAAAGCAACGACTAGTAGTGTATGTACGATAATTAAAACGGCTTCTGGAAATTAAATTCCGGAACATGTCAAGAAGTTTCCTACCGAACCGCTGGCTGCCAGCATCGCCCTGACTAACGGTAGCGTCTTTATCGTTGAAAGTTTTCCGCATTGCAGCCGGCAAGTGTATGAATACATGTTTAATTAAAACATACATAAACCCACGTCAAGCCAGCAGCTTTGCTTTTCTCGGCTGTCAATAGACGGAAATAACCAAGAGGCAGGATTGGAAATTTGCTCTCGCTTGATGTGCTGTTAAATGCTAAAAGGTACACCCAGAACAAACCCAAGTCAGAATCTCGCGTCGCGTCGGTCGAGGTGAAACACTGACACACTAATGTGAGGTAAATCCATTGCTTTTCCTATTTAATATCCTGTATTTATGATAGAATTAGAAAATATCCGATATTCAGCTCGTAGTAATAATCATATCTAAAATAGCTTAGAACATAATAAGAAGGGAATGAAAATAGCGCTGGTTTGCGATTCAAGGCACTGGTTCAAAGTGTTAATAGGATCGTAGTACTATCCATGGAATGATTCTGTACCCTAAATTCCATATAAGGAATGTATTGCCAAGACTTTGCTTTCCTTTTACCCTCCTTACAACTACAGATGAATTGTGGCGCCCATATAATATCATCATCATGTATCAAAATCTGTATACGAATCCTCTTATTTTCCTACAAACGGTGAAGCCATCGTAATTCCATACAAAATCTAAATGAACAATTAGAGTGGTAAAAACCCATTTCAGTTGAACATATTTTCAAAAACATCAACGAAAATATTAATTACAATCCTTTAAGTTGCTAATATCACAAGTGTCGTTTTTAGAACACATATTTTAAAAATTCAAGGCACAACAAACCGTTTCAGTTTTTTTCGCGAAATGAGTGGATGATTCACCAAACTCGACAAAATCCTCAACGGCGTTGAAAATAAGAATGAAAGTAAAGATCGGTACTTTCAAGTACATACTCAATCAGACGCACAGAACAAAGTAATGTAATTATATCAACAGTTGTTATTTACATAAGCGTACGATATATTGAAAATACTGTTCGTTCATAATGATGCGTCGTATAAGAATTGTAACACGGTCCGTTACAATTACTTCCAACCACTTAGCTTTCATACCTCGCTCGACAAAATAAACCGCTTACGGTCGGAACGACAGCAACAAAGAACAATACAGTGTGCGAACAATAAGATGACTTAGAATTGAGTAACCCTAACGAACAAAAGGCACTGTTGATAGCACGAAAAATACCGTCGTTGTAACTTCAAACGGACTCGTTTTCAATGTCCTATATAATAGGTTGAAGTTTTGCGTAAGAATCAAATCGATCGCAAGAACGTAGACATGCTTCGATAGCCTAGAATGAATAGTGCTCTTACCATTCAATTCTTTAAGCATAGTAGAGTAATCGAATTTACTAGCGACAACAACAACAAACTGCACTACGTAGTAGTGATTGCAAGTTCACAGATTAATCTGAGAATTAAATCGATGGCTTAGATTTTCACAGAATTCGGAAATCGTTCACAAACTGGCAATAAGTCCCTAAAAGTTCAGCCGCTGAGTTTTATCAAGCTCATTGACACAAGAAATTATTATTAAAATCGAAAAATGACAAAATCTACAAAAAGTGCTGTACTAGTGATGTGCACAAAATTTGTCAAATTTTAGAATAAAAAAACTAAAAATCTTAATCGAGTTCTACACTGAACAGTATTGTTTTTAAAAATTAAAAATCGATTTTCGAGGAAACACCATTTTCAGATTTTAAAATTTTGTCTCAAAAGGTAGATGATTATGATCCCTACCAACGGTCCATACATGACAAAAAAGGACTCTTTTAGGTTTTTTTTCTTCTAACAAACCTTGTTTATTGTCTGTCATTTATTCTATGAAATCTTCTCACAAATTCAGTTTCATTGGGTTCTGGGATGATTGTGACTTTCAGAATAGATTTAGATAAAAAAGACACTGGAAAAAAATCAGTTTGAGTAAGAGGAATTTGTAAGAAAAACTTTTTTTCTTCAAAGTGCCCATCTGGCAGTGTTATCCAGCGGTTGATAGGAAACACAATCATCTCATCAAAATCAAAAATTGAGTTTTTTTTGCAAATCGTTTTGATTTTTCAGAACAGATTTTTTGAGTGTTGGACTCGTTTTCGATTATTTTAAAATATTTCTATTCCTAATTTTTTTTGATTTTGTGAAAATCATAGTACGGCAATTTATGTAGGTTTTGTCATTTATCGACAACAACTATTTGAATGAAATTTATGAAAAATTAATTATTTACGTTCCGCATTCAGCTCATCAGTGCATTTACAGATTATCTTGAACTGCTAATGCCACATCGCGGATCAACATAATACGCTAAGCAAACGTAAAGTCATTGCTATTTGATACGCACTTGTTTTACACTAAAAGTCTGTTCTGACGTGCCGAAAGTAAGAAACCCATTTGACGCCAACAGTTTCGGCACATCAGAATAAACATTGCACTTCTAGTGTAAACCAATGCGTTGCAAATAGCAATGACTTTATGTCTGCTTTGCAGATTATGTTGATCCACAAGGTGGCATTGACAGTTCAACATAATCTGCTAATGTACTGATGAGCTGAATGCGAGACGTAAATAATTAAAATGCACTTTAGCACAAACCGGTGCCCAGAGGGTGCCAAATCCTCAAATGATTATAAAAAATTGTTAACCCTATTCAAAAGACTGTATGGATCACATTTAGTAAAACAAGGTATGCAAAGTGGCTTTTTGCGGAAAAGTCTGCATGTCCAGAAAGTGTCATTCAAATCCGAGAGGGAACAATAATGTTCGAACGTATGCTGTTGGAGTATCTCTATCCCGCAGTTAAACACATTATCAATTCTGATCAACATGGCGTCTTTTCAAAATGTACCCTCTGAGAGAGTGATAAGTTTTTGATCATGAATATCTCTTGTTGTATCTAACGAATCAACATAATTTTTGCTGCATGCCATCGGATATATGATCACAGTTTTATAATAAAATTTTCAGTTGTGGGACATAATCTCAAATAACTTAAAATTAATTTTTTTTTTAAATGTTTGGTATAAACGAGTATCAAAGAGGATAATTGATAAGGTGCGTTTGATTTTTCTCGTAGTTTTAAAGCTCATAGCGAAGTGGTCTGTGAGAGGATTTAAATAATATAACTACCAATAGAATCGAAATTTTTTAACTTAAACGTGTATAGCAACAGCATTGAAGTATTTCAATACTACACTATTGAAACCCCTGTCTCATTTGACCCATGTCAACACCAGCCAATCAGAACGCGTTCTGAGGAAGAGAACAAAATATCTGCTGCTGTTCAACAAATCGTTCGAGAAAAATGGTCCGAACAGTGCTTAATATCGTAGGGAGTTCCACAATTTGGTCCTTCTGACAGGCAGGAATGAATCCCGTACATCATCCTGATAGTTTCTTTCAATGAAATGCAAAAACAGAAATGAAATAATCGACATTCAAATTCTATATGCTGCTATTTTTATAGCCGTTAGGACCGCCCAGTAGTGGAAAAGGTACAAACGAAGCCACGTAAAAAGAAACCTCTTAACAAAAATTTAATCAGTTTGGATTCTATCGCCACTGCGAGCAGATGTATTGTGTGTCTTTTGCAAAGCTAGTTTCACTTCCGACAAGAGCGATTACGTCACAGCTGCTAGTCGTTTGAATTGGTGAAAAAACAACGAAAAGAGGACAACGGTGGGGAGTATCACACAAAATCAACCGTTCTAATGGCTTTGAAAGTTTTCTAAAGAGCTATTAGGATTTATCGCTCGCAAATCAAAAGTAAATATCCTCAGTTTAGTGCAAATCTAGAACAGTTTGATTTCATTTGTGCACTTTTCGCTGTGTGAAATTCACAGTAATCGAGATCAAGTGAAGCCTTCTTTGTTTTTGCGAAAAATGTGAAAAAAGGGAATGCTTGCATAATTCATACAATTGATCAACTAATAGATATTCGGAAGTGTTAAGGAATGTGTCAGTTGTTTTCGTATTCACGACATCCAGTAATGTCTCTGACATTACCCACCCGCCTTAATATATTAATCGAAGACAAATTTCAAAAAAATAATTTCGTCAGATATACAGAAAAGTTCGGCTTGTCGAAGGAGTGATTTTGCCATTTGTTTGTCGAACTAATATATATAGTCGGCCCAATAGTAGATTTTCAACGAGGATAAAATTGTTGAAATCGGTATAGCTATCTTCGAGCCAATTGCCGACACATAAGATTACCGACATGTAAGATACAAATAGATGTAGGAAATACTTAATCTCTTAATATCCCACTTCTTCAGTTTGTTACCCTCCGCTGACAATCAAATTACCGTTCTACCCGTTTGTTACTACCTGTTTCTTTCCGTTTTTACCTGTTGACAATAAGACATTTCGTATAAAAGGAGCAGCCTTCTTTCAAACAAACTTATAAAACCGATACACTGAAGAAGGATGTAAATAACATTCCGAAATACGCGTATCTGTATTGTAACGTTTGTTATGCTTCATTAAAGTATAGTGACTTTGTATAGTATAGTGACACTATTGAATATATTCCGCTAACAGCTCCAAGTGAAAAATAGTATCATTTTTTTTCATTTAAGGGCGAAGTAGGTTCCCACGAAAATTTTTTAAAGCTTTCGTTCCAAAAAAATAGATTCAAATGTTTTACGTCAAAACAATGGAACTACACTCAGCATTATGCAATTTCGGGTGCTTCAGTCAGTTGCAAATTCCAAAACGCAGAATATCAATAACTAGTTCTTTTGTGAGCATATCTGCTGCTGGACGTTCGCAGTGTGAGTTTCGTTTAAAAAAAGAGCGATTGCTGCTGGTCGGGACAATTATACAAAATCAGCCATTCTTATAGCTCCTAAATGTAATTCAAAAAACTATTAAGATTGCTTGTTTAAAAATCGTAGGTAAAAATCGTCAGTTTAGTGTAAATCTAGAATAATTTGATTAGCTTTGTGCACTTTTCGCAGGTAGATATTCGCACCAAACGAGTGCAAATAAAGTCAGCATTTGACTGCATCGCAATGGAGAGAATACAAATACAAATCGACAGTTCTAAGGGCCATAAGTGATAGTGCTATAAACCGCAATCACGGTCAAAGCATTTAGTTCCTAACCATTTTCAGTGTCTCCACATAGAATCAAGCAAAGAGTTAAAGGGGTGATGAAAAAATCATCATTTTTGCGAATTTTTTCCTGAATTATCGTTCAACAAAACAACAAAAAATTCAAATGTTTGCATGATGAAAAGCTTCATTCGGACAACATTTTGTAATTTTTTCGTGGAAAAATATTGAGAAATAAGTCGGTGATGAGGTATTTTTGAGGATGCTTCTTATAAATCATGATTTGCGTTGTCCACTGTATCTCAGCACAAACTAATCAGAAGTGAACAAATGCACGCAGCATAGTTAGAAAAGAAGTTTTTCTAGACTCCAACGTTTGTGTTTGATTTTTTTTTTTCATTTTTAAAATTTTTGGTTGTTGTTCAAAGTGAAAACTACGATTTTTCAGGAAAATAGCCGCTATTTTGTAGCTGTTAAACATCTCCAACGTAAAAAAACAACAAAAAGGAAAACGTTGGGTCTGGTTTTACCTTTTTTTATATATATAAAAATAGGTATAGAATTCGCTCAAACTTTCGAAAAATTTTCCGAGGCCCGGAGGGCCGAATGACATATACCAATCGATTCATCTCGACGAACTGAGCAAATGTCTGTGTGTGTGTGTGTATGTGTGTATGTGTGTGTCTGTATGTGTGTTGTCAACTAAGAGGTCGAGATCTCAGAGATGGCTGGGCCGATTTTGATCAAACTAGTTGCAAATGAAAGGTCTCCCCGTCACCCAAAACGCTATTGAATGGTTTTGAGATCGGATGTTTACTTTTTGAGTTATACGAAGTTTTATGTCAAAATTTTCAGTCTTTTGGTAGTATCTGTCACAATTGACCTTGAAAACAGAATATGTTTTCAGACTTAGATTCCGCACGATAATACCTATCCAACAAGCCATAGATTGTTAAAATCCGTCCATTTTTAACGGAGATATCGAAATTTTTGTTTAAACGACTTTTCCCCCTATTCCAGCAGTAGGAGTTTTGAGCGCTGTATGACAAAGCAATGCTTGGGAGCAACGGAAAACACGATTTTTTATTCTGTTACATACAATTGTTTCTAAGTACCAAAAAGACTGTGTACAGCATCCTTTTCCATGACATTTAGCCTCGGACCGATTTTAGCACGGCTCGTTTTTGGCAACATAATCGTTCGAATATGACATATATAAACCAGATGATGGCAGATTTTTCTTTAATTATATTGTTTTAAGCTACTTACAGCAATAAATGCTGGAAGAACATAACATCCATATACCATTTGAATCAGTTCGTCGAGACCAGCAAATGCGTGTATGACAAATAATTTCACTCAATTTTCTCTGAAAATTTCTTTTCTACAAATTCAGATTCATACGAAAAGTCGTATGCTCCCAAACAAAGTTCCTGAATTATGTTTGGTTCCAACCTCTGGTTCCGGAACTACAGGATGATATATGAAACGAAATCAAAATTGTGTCACTCATTCTACTCGTAGATGGCAGAACCGATCTAAGATTCAAATGAATTCTAAGAATCATCTAAGATTCAAATGAAAAGTTTCAAGATTTTATAAAACATTTTGCTCTTCAGCCAGATCCAACATCCGGTTTCAGTAATAGCCGTTCAACCGAGAAGGTTGTGTATAGAAGCGTACAGTTTAATAACGCTGGTTGGTTTACACGCGTTAAATACGACAACGGTTGAACTACAGGTAGAGACCTGTTGGCAGCAGCCGTTAAAACGTATAGTCGTGCTGCATAAGGGAGCCCTAGTGCTGGGCCAAGCTGGTGAAGGAAACAACAAAGGGCGTTTCCCAAACTCTACCCAGGCCGCAATATACAGCCACAAGTGCTGAGCAGGAGAGTGCAAAGGCACATCGAAGAGGAAGAGTGCAAAGGCACATAGAAGCAGGAGAGTGCAAAGGCACACCGGTGCGAAGGCACTTCGGTGCAGAAGCATATCGGTGCGGAGCACTAGGAAGAAGGAGACAAGACAACTCGGTCTTTCCACTGCCATACAACACGCAGCTATACACCGGTGACCTGCGCTGGTTGCAGCTGGCGAAGACAAAAGTAAATCGGAAATCGAGTGGTGCTGGATGTCAGGTAGCAGTAGCATCACATCCAACAATCAGCATCCAACAAGAACATCTAGAGCAACGAGGATCTACACGGCAGTGCAACGGAGATAGACAACAATTTCAAGGTAGAAGTTTTTTCTTTTCCTTTTGATTGAGTACTGTGTAGTGTTGGTTTCAAATTTTATTTTAAAGTTTAGTTAAAAATTTTAATGTAATGGATGAATCCATGGACGTAAATCCTAGCATGAATCCGATACCCCCACGAACGAAAAAATATCAGGAGAGCTCTTCTGGGCCTTGGATAGTCTTTTTTAGACGTATATCAAAGCCATTAAACATTTTTCAAATTAATAAAGGTTTGACATCACGATACTCTTCAGTCAAAGAGATCATAAAAGTAAATAACGATAAAATTCGTGTTGTGGTAAATAATTTGAAACACTCGAATGATATTGTCTCTTCGGAACATTTCAATAAAGAGTATAAAGTTTACATACCCTCCAAAGATGTCGAAATTGACGGTGTTGTTACCGAAGCGAGTCTTTCGGTAGATGATTTACTCAAGCATGGTGTTGGTCGTTTCAAGAACTCTATGCTTGAGGGTGTGAAAATACTGGAGTGCAAACAACTGTACTCAGTAGTTCATGAAGAGGAAAAAAAAGTTTATCGCCCATCAGACTCGTTTCGAGTGACATTTGCCGGGTCTGCGTTGCCGTCCCATGTCTATGTCGATAAAATTCGCCTCCCTGTTCGGCTTTTTGTTCCAAATGTAATGAATTGTACGAACTGCAAAAAATTCGGCCACACAGCTACTTACTGTAGTAATAAACCAAAATGTATTAAGTGTGAAGGGCCTCATAAAGATAATGATTGCAACAAGGAAATTGAAAAATGTATTTATTGTGGGAATAGTCCTCATGATGATATTTCAGTATGCACTGCATTTAAAGTGCACAAAGACAAAATTAAGCTTTCTTTAAAAGCACGGTCTAAGCGCACATATGCAGAAATGCTTAAAACGGTCATTGATGTCCCCCCTTTGGAAACCGAAAACGGGTTTTCAAATCTAGAGGAACCAGAGGACTCTGACTCTGACGAAAATAGTGAAGGTAATTCGTTTATCACTACCCAAGGGTCAGTTAAGAGAAAGAAGTCTTCCTCCAAATTACCAAAAAAGACACCTAAAATTTCATCTTCAAAAAAAGATCCCCGTGTTAAACAAAAAAAGTCAAAACCAAAGATTGTGCCTCCTGGTTTGTCAAATTCACAAACTAATCCAGGATCTAGCACAGAAAAAGGTAATAATCCTGTGGGCTCCATTTCACAGCCACCAACAGGATTACTGAAGTTTTCGGAAATTGTTGAATGGATTTTCTCAGCATTCAATATATCTGAACCCTTAAAGACCCTCATAATGGCATTCCTTCCAATAGCTAGAACCTTTTTGAAGCAGTTATCAGCTCAATGGCCAATTGTCTCAGGTTTTGTATCTTTTGATGGATAATTTATCACCCGTCGCAAATGATACAATCACTGTCCTGCAGTGGAATTGTCGAAGCATCATGCCAAAACTTGATTCATTTAAAATATTATTGCATAGTCAAAAATGTGATGTATTTGCTTTATGCGAAACATGGCTTACTTCAAACATAGCTTTAAATTTTAATGATTTTAACATTATACGTCTCGATAGAGACTCTCCGTATGGTGGAGTGCTTTTGGGAATTAAGAAATGCTATTCCTTTTATAGATTAAACATCCCTTCAACTTCTAGTATAGAAGTTGTTGCTTGCCAAATAAACATTAAAGGCAAAGATATTTGCATAGCTTCGGTTTATATTCCTCCAAAAGCACAAGTTGGACAGCAACAGCTTAATGAAATGGTTGAAGCCCTTCCTGCACCACGATTGATTCTGGGGGATTTAAATTCGCACGGTATTATGAGGGGCTCCGTTTACAATGATAGCAGATCATCTTTAATACAAAACATTTGTGACAATTTTAGCATGACGGTATTAAATATGGGTAGCATGACACGGATCCCAAGACCTCCGGCACGCCCAAGTGCATTAGATCTATCTCTTTGCTCAACATCAATTCGACTAGATTGCACCTGGAAAATACTGCCTGATTTACACGGTAGCGATCATTTACCAATCATCATCTCAATTAGCAGTAGCAATTGCATTGCTACTTCCGCTAGTATTCCATATGATTTGACAAAAAATATCGACTGGATTAAATACCAAAGTAGTATCTCTAGTATTTTGAATTCAATGGAAGAGCTCCCTCCACTTGAAGAATATGACTTCCTCATTTGTTCGATTCTGGAGGCAGCCGAACAATCCCAAACTAAACGCTTTCCTGGGCCAACGACTAACAGAAGGCCTCCCAACCCCTGGTGGGACAAAGAGTGCTCAGAGGCTAAACTCGCAAAACAAAATGCTTGCAAGACGTTTCTAAAACGGGGAGGAGGAACTCCTCAGAATTTTGAAAAACTTATGGTTTTAGAAACCAAGTACAAGAGCATACTTCGAGCCAAAAAATGTAGCTATTGGAGACATTTTGTCGAAGGTTTGTCAAGAGATACCTCAATGAGCACTCTTTGGAACACGGCCAGACGAATGAGGAATCGTAACGTGGGCAATGAGAGTGATGAATACTCGAACCGATGGATATTTGACTTTGCTAGGAAAGTTTGCCCAGATTCTGTTCCTACGCAGAGCATTATACGGGAATCTCCTCCAAATAATGGTTTTATTAATAACCCATTTTCAATGATGGAATTTTCTATAGCACTCTTGTCTTGTAACAATAACGCTCCAGGGTTGGACAGAATTAAATTCAACTTGGTGAAGAATCTGCCCAACCTCGCAAAAAGACGTTTGTTGGAATTGTTCAACAAGTTTCTTGAGCAAAATATTGTTCCACCTGACTGGAGACAAGTGAAAGTTATCGCCATTCAAAAACCGGGGAAACCAGCTTCCAATCACAACTCATATAGACCCATTGCGATGTTGTCCTGCATCAGAAAATTGTTCGAAAAAATTATTCTACGACGTCTCGACACTTGGGTCGAGACGAACGGTTTGTTGTCAGATACTCAGTTTGGCTTCCGTAGAAATAAAGGGACGAATGATTGCCTTGCATTACTTTCGTCTGACATCCAAATTGCCTTCGCTCAAAAGCAACAAATGGCATCTGTATTTTTAGACATTAAAGGAGCATTTGATTCAGTTTCCATTGATGTTCTTTCAGACAAGCTTCACCAAAATGGACTCCCAGCGGTTATAAATAATTATTTGCACAACCTTTTGTCAGAGAAACACATGCATTTTTCACATGGCGATTTGGCAACACTCAGAAATAGTTACATGGGTCTCCCGCAAGGCTCATGCCTCAATCCGCTCCTCTATAATTTTTACGTAAATGACATTGACAGCTGTCTAGTAACCCCATGTACACTAAGGCAATTGGCAGATGATGGCATGGTTTCAGTTACTGGACCCAAAGCTATTGATCTGCATAAACCATTGCAAGATACCTTAGATAACTTGTCCGATTGGGCTGTTCATCTTGGTATCGAATTCTCTGCGGAGAAAACAGAGTTAGTCGTCTTTTCAAGAAAGCATGATCCCGCGCAGCTTCAGCTCCATATGATGGGAAGAATGATCCAACAGGTTTTAACTTTTAAATACCTCGGGGTGTGGTTCGATTCCAAATGCACGTGGGGAGGACACATTAGGTTTCTGATAACAAAATGCCAACAAAGAGTAAATTTTCTTCGAACAATAACAGGATCTTGGTGGGGTGCTCATCCGGAAGATCTAATAAAATTGTATCAGACAACGATACTTTCAGTGATGGAATATGGATGCGTTTGCTTTCGTTCCGCTGCAAACTCTCATATTATCAAACTGGAGCGAATTCAGTATCATTGTTGGCGAATTGCTTTAGGGTGCATGCATTCGACACATACAATGAGTCTTGAAGTTCTGGCGGGAGTTCTTCCATTAAAAGATCGATTTTGGGAGCTTTCATCACGCCTGCTAATAAGATGTGAGGTGCTGAATCCCATGGTAATTAATAATTTCGAACGACTAGTCGAGCTTCGATCTCAAACAAAATTCATGACAGTATATTTTAACCATATGTCACAGGAAATCAACCCTTCAAGATATATTCCTATCCGTGTCAGCCTCCTAAATGTCCCTGACTCAACTTTATTTTTCGATACATCCATGCAGCGCGAAGTGCGTGGAATCCCGGATCATCTACGTTCGACGGAAATCCCAAAAATATTTTCAAGTAAGTTCAGGCATATTGACTCTGAGAAAATGTTTTACACGGACGGATCGCGAATTGAAGAAGCGACAGGGTTTGGTATGTTCAACAATAATGTTTCGGCCTCATTTAGGCTTCAAGAACCTGCATCTGTTTATATAGCAGAGCTAGCAGCAGTTCATTATAGTTTGAGTGTAATCGTCACATTAATTCCAAACCATTATTTCCTCTACACAGATAGTCTGAGTGCAATTGAAGCCATTCGCTCAAACATGACTGGCAAGACTGAACCGTTTTTCCTGGGCAAAATAAAACAGTGCCTGAACGACATATTGAACAATAATTATCTAATCACTATAGTCTGGGTCCCGGCTCATTGCTCCATTCCTGGCAATGAAAGAGCCGATATTTTAGCCAAACGTGGTGCTATTGAGGGTGAAATTTATGAGAGACCAATTGCTTTCAACGAATTCTATAACTCGTCTCGCCAAAGAACACTTGCCAGCTGGCAAGCTTCTTGGGATAAAGATGATCTGGGTCGGTGGATGCACTCAATTATTCCGAAAATATCGACAAAGGCATGGTTCAGGGGACTGGATGTGAGTAGAGATTTCATTCGTGTGATGTCCAGACTCATGTCCAATCACTACTCGTTAGATGCACATCTCCTTCGAATTGGGCTCTCCGAGACTAATCATTGTGCTTCTGGCGAAGGTTATCGAGATATTGATCATGTCGTTTGGACATGCGTGGAGTATCGTGATGTCAGATCTCAACTAATAAATTCTTTGCGTACCCAAGGTAGACTATCCAATATCCCAGTTCGAGACATTCTTGCTTGTCGTGACCTTTCATACATGAAACTTATTTATCATTTCATAAAGAAAACTGGAGTTTCAATTTAATAAAGGCCCCTTTCAAGACTTAGTTCTGATCCCAGCTGCGTCCATGAGTTCAACCAATAGCTAAATTAGAATAAAAATAATGTAATGATACAAACAAACTCGAAACAGTTTATGAAATTATTAACAAAATGTCTGAAAATAACAGCTTATTTTATAATTTATAGAAGTTAATCGTTTGGTTCAAATAATATTTCCGAGTAGATTTCATAATTAATGACGAGTTACCTAAGATGATATTTAAGTAATAAGAGAATATGTTTTAATAAATGCAAAACGTTGTGACTATGTTAGAATTAAATTAGGATAAGAATATTATGTAAAAGTGATGCTACGGCGAAGAAAAACTTATGTAAACTGCCTTAAGAAATAAACGTATTTATGGAAAAAAAAACATCCGGTTTCGGGGATACAGGGTGATTGGTATAAAAATGTCTATTCCACATAAATTAATCAGGTTTATCGGGTTAGCAGATTTGGATAACCGATAAAAAAATTAACTTTTTGTCGATTCAGAAGGCACCTAAAAATTTAATTCGGGCTATGATTTCTCAAAGATGTCTTCACTGATTTTCAAATATTTTGAAACAAATGTAAAGTATACAGCTATTCAGGAGAATTTATCTGACTTCGGCCATACCGATTTTAGAATTCCGGTTCCAGTATAAAATCGTTTCTCAAAGCTCAATCGTTTTCTTAAAAAAAGCATAATCAAATATCAGAAACAAAAATTCAAATTAAAGTAAACTTATATACAAAATTAATTAATTTTATCCAATTAAGAATTCCGGTTCTCGAATTACATGATGATGAATTTTTAAAATTCAAACCAATATAGAAGATGGGATTGAGCTTCAAAGTTGGACTCAAAACTGTTGTAATTTATTCGTCATATGGCCATACGAATCGGTTTGGGCTATGCTGGTTCCTGAATACCGCCTCTGGAAGTACCTTAAATTACCGCAAACTCTAAAGTGGAACTTACATATCATGGCATCTTTAATCGATTATCACACTTCTAGATTTAAATTCGATCCGATTTGCAGTTTCGACATTACAGAGTAATGAGTGATTAAAATCTCAAATTGTCGCTTAAAACGACGGTCATTAAAATAATGTCATGAAAACTTAAACACCGAAGAATATTCATGCAAAAACACATGCAGATTGATAAAAAAAGGTATCATCTCACTGCTAGGTGGATTAAACACGTTTTTCATATGTAGGAATTGTATTCAAAATTTGAAAAAAATTGGTGCAGTGGTAGTTTTTGAATGACGATGGACACGGACTTTCAAAACCTGCTTTCGAGAAAAACGCGTTTAAAGTTTTTTGTCTATAAAATCAATGGAAACAATTAATTACTCCAGGGAGCCACATTTTCAAAAAAGCCTATTTTTTCTTCTATAATTTATTATAATGAAACATTTCAAGAATGTTTTGTCAAGTTTTGAAGTCAATCGAAGTAGAAATCTTGGACCTGTGCGCCGAGCTCTTGCTACTTCGTAGAATGAGATAGCCATAGATAAAGGTCCATAACTTCCAGAGGTTCGTTCCAATAGGCTTGAAAATTTCACAGAAAATTCTCGAAATTTTTCACTATAGGAAAATATAAAGAAAATAATAAATGATTTTTCAAAAGTGTTAGACCCTACCCGCCCCTTAAATGAATTTCCTCATATACATTAATTTTATTTTATAAAACCGATTTTCAATCAGAATAAGTGTCGTCACTGATACACACAAACAAGTGGCAGATTTACTTTGGGCGCCGTTCGCCAAACGAGAGACAACCGATTTGTTCGGACATTTGTAGCGAAATAAATGGGCATTTTTAAAAAGATCTGCCTCTTATCGACAGCAGTCCTACATCAATTTCATATGAGGGTCAAAGAGCAACATGCAGTTACGAACACTTTTTATACGTTACCTCTTTTTACGTAACTCTTTTTACGAACCAAGTCCCAAATAACGTAATCTTTTTTTTACGAACCAAATTAAAAATAACGTAAACATTTCCTACGAACCTACTTCGTAAGAAGAGGTTTTGGTATACATCGAAAGCGATTTCCGGCTCATCCATATTTCATGGAAACTACTACAATAAGGGTATTTTTGGAACGGGTTTAAAAAGTAGATTCCGGAAAATGATGCTTGAGGTGGTTCTGAAATTCAAGATGGCGACTTCCGGTTTCTTGATATTCATTGAAAATTCTTCCAATGTGGGTATTTCCAGAACGGGATTGATGAGTAGATGTCGGAAAACGATATTTGAGGTGGTTATTTAATCCAAGATGGCGACCTCCGGTTTCTTGATATTCCTTTGAAACACTTACAATATGGGTATTTTCGGAGAGAACTGGATTTCAAAACGACCACACACATTTTTTTTCGGTACCCACACACCAAATCTGTTCTGAAAATGTCCATATTGTGAGTATTGTTTAAGAAATATCAATAGACCGGAAGTGGTCATCTTGGATTCGGGACGATCACAAACATCGTTTTTATAGCACCACATCAAATCCTTCTCGAAAATACCCATATTGTATAAGATTTCAACTAATACAGATGATACGGAGGTCGCCATCTTGGACCCTAAACATTGTTTTCCGGCACCTTTTCATCAATTCTTCTAGAAAATACCCATATTGTACCGGAATTTCATCAATTCTTCTAGAAAATACCCATATTTTAAGGGTTTTCAAGGAATATCAAGAAACCAGAAGAAGAAGTAATATCAAGAAACCAGAAGTCTTGGATTTTAAAACTAGCCCAAACTTCATTTTCTTGCACTTACTCTTCACATCCGTTCCTCAAATAGCCATAAGATGGGCGTTTTCCACATTCATTACACAAAAATTTTTTTAGCGAAGTAAATTATAAACAACGTGAACTTTTTTCACGAACCAAATCCCAAATAACGCAAACTTTTTTTAGCAACTACCTCTTTTTACGAACCCCCGTTGAGTTCGTAAATGGAGGTTTCGGTGAATTGTCAAAAATCTATCCATTTCGGTAACAACAAGAAACAAGCATGGTTCATCGAACAAAGAATGCACATCAGTGCGAGTGCAAACGTTTCCCGTCTGTGCTTCACAGATTAGCACGCTGCTGTGAGGATTCTTTCTAAAACAACAAACGGTCGTTCATTCTCGTTTTGCGAACCGATTCCATACAGGAAGATTGAATTATTTTACTATTGTATGGCATCACAATCGCAAAAGGAACGTTATTGGCGCATGATTATGTTTATTCCAGTGTAACTTCTTACCAAACTTGGTACAGGTCAAATTATGTAATGGTATAAACAAACTCGAAATACTTTATGAAATTATCAACAAAATGTCTAAAAATAACAGCTTATTTTATAATTTATAGAAGATAATCGTTTGGTTCAAATAATATTTCCGAGTAGATTTCATAATTATTGGCGAATTATGTAAGATGATATTTAAGTAATAAGAGGAATATGTTTTAATAAATTCAAATCGTTGTGACTATTTTAGAATTATACTAGGATAAGAATTTTATGTAAAATTGATACTACGGCGAAGAAAAACTTATGTAAACTGCCTTAAGAAATACACGTATTTATGGAAAAAAAACATGGCACAATTAGTTCTTGCTCCGAAATGGTTGCCTTAAGACTATTTTTTTGAAGGGAAAGGAATGTATCAAGTGTTCCTTACAACATGGAAATGATTAAATAATAAGGTGGAGAAAACTCTGTTAAAGGGATTTTCTTTCTGTTTCATAGTAGTTTCTCTAAAAAATATATCGTGCCGTTTATTATAACTATATACATATGTTGTATGAAGGAAACCGTTGTACAAGTTGTGTCTATGAATACGTCTGTGAAAGTTCCGCACTCGAGTTTCGAAATGTTTGAACCTAGTATGAGAACCTTTAATTCGAATCATAGATTCGATCTTCTGCCAAATTTTTACCACTTGCGATTCTCTCTTGGTAAATTCTAAACAGCGCCGATCATTGCAAAACTGTCTCTATTTTGGTAAGAGTCGTGACATACTCATACTGTATGTCTGAGCGAAGAATAGTAGAAACACTCTCTCACGACTCACGGATTGAGAAGTAGTGAGTTCTTGTAGTACCTGATACCAAGTTGACGATGTTGACTGAAATGCAGAGCAATATCGAGCCGCTCTCGGAGAAATGATCGCCAATCACCAACACTGCACCCTACACTGTACCCTACAAGAAATCGGACAAACGAACACCAACATCCAAGACCATCGAATAGATTTCCATACCGGTTTCAAGCAAACCCAGAAATTCTGAACAAAAATTGACAACAATACAGTGCTTCATCGAGATGCATCTGAATATATATGGATTTCAGATACGTGTTTGTAACTGGTTTGTGTGATTCACTATTTGGGTGTACTCTAGTAGAACCCAGAAAGCAACCTACGACTAACGAGATTCACATCAAAGTTATTCTGAACAGTGCGGAGCGGGTGCGCTTCCATTGCTGACGGTGGCACTCGTTACCTTTAAAGACATCAAACAACACCAAGGGAAAGGAATTTATCAGAAAAGCACACAGATTCGAATGTAGATGTGGGAACATGTTGTAAACAGTTGGAACCACAACTCAACCTTCTGAACGTATGGCCTCGGTGCCCTAATGATGGGTTATGTTTGCTCCGAACTGGGCAATCGTTCTAAAATACCAGGAAATCAAGATTGAATCGACGTTGGTTTCCGTCAATCACATGTGCGATAGTGTAATTATACAGAGAATTCACTGTTTTGAAATGGTAACAGTTCGGCTGAAAAGTTCGTATCGTTCAATAGAAACACACATTGTTTGCCAAAATTCAACATAATTGCCATCAGAGGCGATACAGCGAATATAGCGATCTTCCAACTTTTCGATACCATTTTTGTAGTACGATTTGTCCTTTGCCTCAAAATAGGCCTCAGTTTCAGCGATTACCTCTTCATTGCTTCTAAATTTTTTACCAGCGAGCATTCTCTTGAGGTCTGAGAACAGGAAAAAGTCACTGGGGGCCAAATCTGAAGAATATGGTGGATGAGGGAGCAATTCGAAGCCCAATTTGTTCAATTTCAGCATGGTTTTTCGTTGTTGTTTTTGATCGATTGTGAGCTCACGCGGCACCCATTTTGCACAAAGCTTTCTCATATCCAAATATTCGTGAATAATATGTCCAACACGTTCCTTCGATATCTTTAGGGTGTCAGCTATCTCGATCAACTTCACTTTACGGTCATTGAAAATCATTTTGTGGATTTTTTTCACGTTTTCATCGGTAACAGCCTCTTTTGGACGTCCACTGCGTTCATCGTCTTCGGTGCTCATATGACCAGTACGAAATTTTGCAAACCACTTACGAATTGTTGCTTCGCCCGGTGCAGAGTCTGGATAACACTCATCAAGCCATTTTTTGGTATCGGCGGCACTTTTTTTCATCAAAAAGTAGTGTTTCATCAACACACAAAATTCCTTTTTTTCCATTTTTTTCACAATAACAAAAGTAGCTTCACTCAAAATGCAATATCTCACAAACTAATAATCAGACAGCTGTCAAATTTATACACGTATCTTTTGAAGGTTGGCACTAACTGAAAATGGTATGGATTTAATTCTAGTGCCGCCCTCTCATAGAAACGATACGAACTTTTCAGCCGATCTGTTATAACAATTGATACGGTATGGTTATCGACTGAAATCATTCTTGCTGGTTAGTGGACCTAGACCTAACTGCGATCATTCGCGAAACGGCAACAAAGTTACTTCGACAGTACATTGTAACAGTATTAAAATATACATGAGCCGGGTTTTCACCGGAATTTAATTACTCTTTCCCCGAGCAGTTTGTTGTTTCTCAGTTTTCTCGTTTTATGAAACAAAACAGTAATCGATACTTGACTGGTTTTTCTCAGAAACCAAGTTTCCCAAGTCGAAACAAATATTGGCTTGGTTAGAAACAAAACAAACAGGAAAAAGTTGCTACTAAAAACATGAACTTTTCAACTACGTCAAACAAGTCCTAAACTAACGTCGCTGTAGCGAAAGGTCACGGAAGCAGTTTGATATTTATGAGATGCTCCTTTGCTAAGTTTCGAGTAGAGGTGAAAATTTGTTTACCCAACGAAATAAGTTGTTTTTCTATACTAAATAAAATGCTTAAACTCAGCTCTTTCTTACTAAGTAAAATTGAACTTCTTTAAAAAATAGAGATTTTGTTGAACAGTCTTATGATTTTCTCCATTGTTTTTTCGCAACGACAACAGTGCGAAGTTAGAGGGAATGATTTTTGGTCAAGAAATCTGAATAACTTCAAGATAGTCAAAATAGAGAAAACTATTATAAAGACCCCCTGCTGGTCAAAACACCCTCTTCGCGTTTTTAAGCATTCTAGACTTTTATGAACAAAAGTTTTCATGTGATCTTTCTGCTATGCAAGTTTGGCAGTTGTCGTTTGCTTAAAAAAATAATTAGACAGCTTTTCGATGTAAGGTTTTGTTTCGATTGAATAAACATTATATTCGTATAAGGCGTCTAATAATCGGTTGCTACTTATTAAATAACTTTTAGCAGTAATAACGTCCCTATTTAGGATATAAACATGCAGAATAGATCACTACGAATACTATGTCGGAGGGCCGAGTATGATAATCGACTCAATTCGTTATGTTAAACAATGTCTGTGGGTGTGTGTCTGTGTCTAATAATCTCATTAGATCTTCTCCGAGATATCTGAACCGATTTTCACAAACTTAGGGACAAATGAAATTATTTTGAAAAAAAATTAAAAAAAACCTGTTTTAATCCATCTAGTGGTGTAATGTTGCCTTTCTCATATCAATCATACTATTATATATAACACTGTGGTATTCTTCTAAATAATTTTCTTCGATTCTTAAAGGAATAATCGAAATCAGTTTGTTCGATTTAGAAAACTTTTTACGGGTTTTCGCCCCTTTCAGTAATGGTAAAAAATGTTTAACACACTTTACCCTATATTTCCGAAAGTCGGATGTTATGTTGTAAAATGGACGTTTTGTGTTTTGAACCACTCGACCAATTCCGCTAATTCGTGGATATTTTGTCAAGAAATGTCTGCCGTTTTTGGGAAAATATGTGCTACCAATGCCGGATCTCTATAGTAGCATGTCCGAAAAACGTAAAACTTTTCAGAACCTGAGATCCAACCAAAGCCCCGGTAAAGGAGGATGGTTTTGACCCAGTGATTGGTACCTCTCAGCGATGCCAACGAAATGGCTGGTTCGGTGAGGAGTGCCAGCGAATAACGAATGAGAAAAACACTGCCAGAAGCCGAATGCAAGTGGCTGGTACCCGTCTCAATAGAGAACGGTCTACCCTGTACCGTTCTCTATTGAGTAAGATCAGATGAGAAACAAATCCACCACAGGAAGCGGCACAAGACTGCGTCAGTGCCCGCCATGTGCAACGACCGCGAAGGAAATTTACTGACAGACAACCCAATGATGGCAGCCAGGTGGAAGGAACACTTCAAAGATTTGTAGAACGGTGAAGATGTAAGCGTATCAAGAAACAGGATAGATGTAGAAGAGGACGGTCAAGCAGTGGAACTAGCAATACTGGATGAGGTTGAGAAGGCTCTGAGCGAACTGAAAAACAGTAAGGCTGCTGGGAAAGAAGAGATCCCGGTCGAACTTCTCAAACGCGGAAGTGAGCAGCTGCACCAATCGATTCACCATATCCTCCTAAGAACATGAGATGATGAAGAATTGACTACTGGCTGGTTGGATAGCTTCATATGCCCAATATACAAGAAAGGGCAAAGACTACAGTGCGACAATAACCCTTCTGATTTCGGCGTACAAATTACTGTCGCGCATCCTGTTTAACAGACTGAGACTGCTTGAGAAGTCCTTCGTCGGCGAATACCAGGTTGGTTTTCGCGAGGGACGATCAGCGACGGAACAGCGGACGATCCTAGATAAGTTCCGGGAGTACAACTTGCAGACTCACCATCTGTTTATTGATTTCGAAGCAGCGTACGACCCAGTAAAAAGAAATGAACTATGGCAGAGTGTTCGGATTGCAGACGAAGTGTCAACCTCGTTTGTGTGGTTAGATGGATTAAAGCAGGATGATGCGCTATCAAATTCACTGTTCAACATTGCACTTGAAGGTGCGATTAGGACATCTGGCGTGCAGGGGAATGGCACTATCATCGATCGTAGGGCAGTGGAGGAGATATTTGTTCCTCTGAAGAAGGAGACTTGATAGGCTTGACCATCAACTCTACCAAGACGAAGTACGTGGTTGCGGGTAGAGACAGAGGCAGGCCTAGTGGTGTTGGTGCTGACGTAACGATTGATGGGGATGTGTTTGAAGTTGTCGAAGAATTTGTTTACCTTGGAACACTTGTGACATGTGACAATGATGTTTCCCGTAGAGTGAAAATACGTATTGCAGTTGCGAATAGGGCCTTTTACGGATTACCTAACCAGCTGAGGCCTCACAACCGGCAAACAGAAACGAAACTCGCTCTTTATAAGACACTGATCCTTCAGGTGGCTCTGTACGACACTCTTCAGTGGGCTGGTCACTTAGTGCGAATGATGGAAGAAAGAATTGCGAAATTCAGTAGAGAACCTGGTTGAGATCGACGACTTCGTGGAAGGTCGAAAAAGACCTGGGATCCCTAACCGTTCAGGGGAACTGGAAAACATCGCCCAAGACCGACGAAGATGGAGCTCTACAATACGGCCGGCACTGGCGTGAAGTCACGCTGTAGCCATCCAGGTATCCAGGTAGGTACGTAAGTATTACAAAGTTGGAGTTTTGTGTTTTTGAACGTCATTTGTATGCCAGTTTTAGCGGTTTTCATGGTAGGTAGACCAATGGCAACTATATAACTTTATATTTCCCTTTAAAAGCTTAAACATTTTTACATAACATATCCAAAAATTATCGATGCGGTAGTTTTTGTTTCTGTGTTATACATTTTCTTGTTGTGAATACGACTTACTTTACTATGGGGTGCCTTTTCAAAATGTACCCTCTGAAAGAGTGATAAGTTTTTGATCGTGAATATCTCTTGTTGTATCTAACGAATCAACATAATTTTTGCTACACGCCATCGGAAATATGATCACAATTTTATGATAAAATTATCAGTTGTGTGACTTAATCTCAAATAATTCAAAATTAAACTTTTCTGAAATGTTTGATATAAACGAGTGTCAAAGGGGATAATCCATAAGGCGCGTTTGCCTTGCTCGTATTTTTAAAGCTCATAGCTCAGTGATCTGTGAAAGGATTCATATAATCTAACTACCAATAGAATCGAAATTTTTCAACTTAAACGTGTATAGCAAAAGCATTGATGTATTTCAATAGTACACTATTGAAAAACCTGTCTCATTTGACCCATGTCAACACCAGCCAATCAAAACGCGTTCTGAGGAAGAGAACAAAATATCTGCTGCTGTATAACAAATCGTTCGAGAAAAATGTTCCGAAAAGTGTTGAATATCGCAGTGAGTTCCTAAATTTGGTCCTTCTGAATGCTAGAAACGAATCCCTTTCAATGAATTATGCAAATCTGAAATGAAATAATCGACATTAAAATTCTGTATGCGGCTATTTTTATAGCTGTTAGGACCTCCCATTAGTGAAAAAGCTACAAACGAAATCAGATAAAAACAAACCTCTCAACAAAAATTGGATTAGTTTAGATTCTATCGCCACTGCGATCAGATGTATTTTGTGTCGTTTGCAAAGCTAGTTTCGCTTCCGACAAGAGCGATTACGTGACAGCTGCCAGTCATTTACATTGGTGAAAAAGCAACGGTAGAGAGCATTACACAAAATCAGCCGTTCTAATGGCTCTAAAGAACTATTACGATTTGTTGTTCGCATATCGAAAGTTAATTTCCTCAGTTTAGTGCAAATCTGGAACAGTTTGGTTAGATTTGTGCACTTTTCGCTGTGTGAAATTCACAGTAATCGAGATCAAGTGAAGCCTTTTTTATTTTTGCGAAAAATGTGGAAAAGGAGAATGCTTGCATAATTCATACAATTGATCAACTAATTGATATTCGGAAGTGTTAAGGAACATGTCAGTTGTTTTTGTATTCACGACATCCAGTTATGTCTCTGACATTACACACCCACCTTTTTAAATTTTCAAGTCTTCGTTGTTTGCGACAATGCGCCTCCATTTATTTATGGTGATTGTAAAATGAACACATTCCTACCTCTTTTATATTGTAAAACAGACCCATTGGTCTGCCTACCATAAGAACCATTTAAAAGGGATACAAATGATGTTCTAAAACACAGAACTCCAACTTTGTATTACTCACATATTTTTCGCAAAAACTGCAGACATGTGGTTCGAAAGTTAATTAATCAAGAACATCTTTTTTAAAGAAAATAAAAAAAACAAAAAAACTACGAAAGCTTGAATTTTTGAAAAAGACGCCGTTCTATTGACTAAATGTCATCATAGACGCTCGGGGAGGCAAGAGATAGGAACTTGTGAGGACTTAGTTATCTCACCATTTGACGACATGTAGTATTTTGTAATTAAATTGCTCAAAAACTTTTTAGTTTGTGAATTGAAAAATATGCAGTCTTTGACAAAAATAACTATTCTGATAATTAAAATATAATTGTAGAACATCCGAAAATTCTAAAAATTAATTGAAAAAGGTTATGATGGTAATACTAGATTTTGGGGGTCCTTATTAAACAGTGCGTCATATCTCGACATCAATGCATTTTAAATTGTTTATGTTTTTGGCATGTTTTCTTGTTTGAACATGATCTACAATTTTTCTAAAGACATAAATGCTCTATCTCGTATTGTATGCAAAATAATTGTTTTAACTCACTTGTAGGTGGATTACTGTCAACATTGATTATATTAAAGGAAGCGGACTATTTCTAACAGAAATTCTTCTGAAGACATGGAAACTTCAAAATTAACCCCTGAAGCACAAATAAAAAACGCGTGTTTTTACATGATTGGGACCACTGTGCCATTGGGTTGTTCGAGCAATTGATGTGGAACAAGACAACCAATTTCTAATGATCTACAATCAAACAGTCCTTTCAATCGTCAGACTTTTGAATCCACAATTTCACGAGAGTCTGCTTAGATTGATGTTGATTAGGAATCAACACCGAACATTGTTGGTTTTATAGCCGTCGAAATTACACCAATATCCCAAATGTATGCAATTATATCGTTGTACATACTTGCGATACGATTTTGATATTTAAGCTTCTCTTCGCCAAGCTTGTGCTCAAGTTTTGTATGCAAGCGGTTTATTTATTTATTTATTTATTTGGGAGCAGGGAAAAGCTTGATGGAGATGAAATTTGGCAATCTCTCTCTCCAGCAGGCATAAAACCTCCTCATCAGTATCAACAGATTACAATGATCCAACAGATACATTTGGACTTAACACTAACAATTAGAACTATCAGGAATCAGGAATCAGAACAAATTGGCTCAAATGGCACGTTCCCCTTGATATTTGGAGATTTGTGCCTTGCCATCAATTTGTTTTTAACATCATTTTCCCGATATATAAGAGGGAAGGATTGAAAGGAAATGGTAAGGGTTGGACTAGGAGGATGGGAAAAATTGACGACACAAAAACACATAAAAGCAGAAGTAAATTCTGCACCCCTAAGGGATGCTGAACAATCTGCTGAGGATCACATTTAGTGGAAGCAGAAGGAAATTCTGAACCTCTACGAGGTCCCGAACAGTCTGCTGTTAATAAAACCTCCAACCCCCGAGAGGATTTAGAGATCTTACAAAAGCGACACCATTCTGCACTCCCGGAAGAATGCAGATCGACTCGCAGTATGTACGAGCAGAAGTAAATTCGGTACCCCCCAGAGGATGCCAAACAATCTGCCAAACCCTATTTAAGGTGAATACAGAAGGGATTCATTCACTTCAGGAAGAACGATGAACTCTTCTGACTATAGCTCCTTACCACATTGGGTGAGAAACGAGAGAATATCCTTCAATTTTAGCTCCGCATACACAGACTCAACCATGTATGGAGAACCAAAAACCCGGATACGTAGCTGCGTCAATGCGGGACAGTTACATATCAGATGATATGAAGTACCACAATCGCATTCACACAAATCACACGAATAATACTCAGCACGTTGAATAGTAGCCATGTGATAATTGAGTTTGCAATGTCCAGTCAGAGCTCTGACCAGAACACTTCAATGATACTTGGAGAAATGCAGTAGACACTTTGACATTTTCAGATCTAAATCTGGTAGAAATGCTTTTGTCTGAGCGCAAGTTTGCAAGCTGCGCCAGTAGCTGGCATGTTTGGATGCAGCCCAAGAACGTATCTTGTGCTTTATCCAACTAGTTGAAAGTGGTAAAGCTGGTTCAGGACCAACGAAATCATTCGTTGCACCAGCTCTAGCCAACTCATCAGCCCATTCATTTCCAGTAATACCAGAATGGCCGGGTACCCATAAGAAGTAAACAGCATTTGAAATGCTGAGGTCTTCAATTTGAGTTCGACATGCGATCACTAGATTCGACCGTGAGTCATTCGAACTGAGTGCTTTTAAGGCTGCCTGACTGTCGGAACAAAAATAAATACGTTTACCACAGATCCTCTGCTGAAGTGCCGATTGTACTCCACACAGAATTGCGTAGATTTCTGCTTGGAACACAGTACAGTATCTACCAAGTGAATGAGACTGCTCCAGCCTATTTCACGACAGTAGATACCAGCACCAGCACGACCATTCAACAGAGAACCGTCCGTAAAACAAACTATGTGTTCATCAAGTTGTCGTTCCAGACAACCAGACAATCATTCCTAACGAAGAGGATAGCTCACTTTGAATGTTTTAAAAGGAAAACTGCATGTGAGAGTTAGGTCACTAGGAGCGAGTAAATACTCATCCCACGGAACCATTTGAGACCACAAGCGAGTGTGACTGGTAGCATATTCTAATGGGTTACTGTTCCAAAGCCCTGTAACCCTAAGACGGTATGCACAAGATAATGCTTCTTGTTTTAGGAACACATGTAGTGGTTTAATACGCATCTAGAGCAGCATTAGGAGTTGTCGTGAATGCTCCTGTCATCGCCATTAGGACCATCCTTAGGAGATGATTTAGCTTTGACTGAACTGTCGCGACTTCTCATTTCTGCCACCATACAAGACATCCATATGCTAAAATTGGTCTAACAATAGTTGTGTAGATCCAATGAATATATCTGGGTTTGAGTCCCCATGATTTTCTAAAAGCTCGTCTGCATTGGCCGAAAGCCATGCAAGCTCCTTCAATCCTGAAGTCAATGTGAGCAGACCAATTCAGTTTTGAGTCAAGAATAACCCCGACGTATTTAACTTGATCGACCACAGTGACCTCTGAACCAAAGAACTGCAACGGACGAGCTCCTGTAATTATCCTACGATGAGTGAAAAGCACCATTGATGTTTTGCCCGGATTCACAGATAATCCAACCTGACAACACCATTGTGCAACAGATCGCAGGGCTTGCTGCATTAAATCAAAGAGAGTGTTAATGCTTATTCCGGTCATCAATATATGATAGTCGTCGGCAAAACCATAAGTCGGAAATCCAAGGTTACTAAGTTTCCTTAACAAACCATCAGCGACTAGGTTCCATAAAAGTGGGGATAGTACACCACCTTGAGGACACCCACAGACACTCAGCTTTCTAATCTCTGCTTGCCGAAGCGAAGAACAAAGAAGTCGATTGCTAAGCATTGCGTGTATCCAGTAAGGGAAAAACCCAAGATATTCCGTTCACGACTGCAATGTTTAACCTCCTGCAGCCATTCAGCCATCGGCACGGAAATACACCTTGACTTAGGAGTTCCTATTTTTGTGGCCTTTTACGACATGGAATAGGAAACCAGTGGATCAATTCTTGGTAAAAAATAATTCCGCCGGATGCCACACGGCTCATCAGTATCAACAGATTACAATGATCCAACAGATACATTTGGACTTAACACTAACAATTAGAACTAACAATAAAAACTAACAATTAAAACTAACAATGAAAACTTAATCTATAATCCTATAACTAGTTGATGACACCAAGCATTGCATGGCAGTAATAGTGCTCTTTCTTAAAAGGTGAGAGAGAAGAAAAAGGTGGGTAGGCGAATGGAGTACCAGGGTTGGTGGAGGAGGTGGTAAAGGAGCGTGGACTAACGACGATGTTAGAATCGGCATGTAGATCTAATTAGTGACTAAAAAGGTTGCGGAAGGAAAAGAAAACGACGATGTTAGAATCGGCATGTAGATCTAATTAGTGATCGAAGAAAGCATGGTGATAGATAAAGAAAAAGAGGAAGGGACGACCGGGTTAATTTCTGCGAGCAAATCTAGTTAGTGTCCAATGAAGATGGTGGAGAGACGAAGTGGGGGTTGAACGAAAAAACAATATTGTCGGTTACAAAACAAATACTGATCGTAAGGCTAATCTGACAAGTGATTACGAAACAATCGTTTAATCATATTTCGACATAAAGGAAAATCGAAAACATTGGAACAGTTGTTGAAAGTTCGGCACATACTGGAGAATGGCTCATTGTACCCATAATTTGTTCTTGCAATAGGTAATCTGAGAAAGGGGTGGGAACGTTGATTACGTCGATGAATGTCGAGATTAATCAACTGCAAAAGCTCGGGACAGTCGATATGTGATTGAAGTAAATCAGCAACGAAAGTTGCCTTGGAGATATTTCGACGAAAAAAAAACCGATCCAAGTCAATAAGCTTACAGCGATCGATGTAACTAGGAAGATTAGCAGGATCTCTCCAAGGTAGGTTGCGCAGGGCAAATCTAACAAATTTATGCTGAATGGCTACAATCCGCTCTATGTCGATTTGATAATGAGGTGACCAGACAACAGCTGAATATTCAAGTGTCGAGCGGACTAAAGAACAATATAATGCTTTTAGACAATGTACATTGACAAAGCTCTTGGTGATGCGGAAAACGAAACCTAAAAGCTTGGATGCCTTAGAAATTACATAGTCGATATGACTTTTGAAATCTAGCTTGATATCAAGAATGATACCTAGATCTTTAACGATAGACTCACGTTTGAGTACATTCTGCGAAATGTTATAGTCGTACCTAATTAACGAGCGTTTGCGAGTAAACGACATAACGGAACATTTCGAGGCATTTAAAACCATTTTATTGCTAATACACCAGTTCACGAATATATCAAGCTGCGACTGAAAAAATATGGTGTCGTCAGGTGATTTTATTGGATAATATAATATATTTTATAGCGTGAGAAACTTAACGCTTAACCATTCTGCGATTTCGGTTGAAGCGATAAACTATTTCTCATTATTAATCGAGTTCATATAATATAAGTTAGAAATTAATCTTACGCACTCAACATGTACTCTGGGGTAGTTGTCAATTTCTCAGGCGAAACGACATAACATGGAATTTCATCCGAGCTTGCATGACACAAGATCAGAGCATACCAATTAAAGCTTCAAATCGTTTTATGGCACTTTTTGTCTTGCTGTCTAGCAACAACCTACCTCTAGCATGCTACGCGTAGGACTGAAACAATAGCTATAATTTCGCTTCTAACACATAGATCAATAAGTCCCGAGACTAACAATGGAAACAACATTTTTTTTTTGCAAAATTTTTTTTTATTCATCAACTTTTAGGGTGATACAATGGTTCCAACGTTTTTCCAATTTTTCAATACCATGTTTAAAAAAAATTGTCTTTCGCTTCAAAATAAGCTTCAGTTTCAGCGATGACCTCCTCATTTCAGCCAAATCTTTTTCCCTGGAGCATTTTTTTAAGATCAGCAAAGAGCCAGTAGTCACTGGGGCCTAAATCTGGCGAGTATGGGGTGTGGGGAAGCAGATCAAAGCTCAATTCGTTCAATTTCACCATTGTTTTCAATGTTTTGTTCATTGCTGTTTTTGTTCCATCGAAAGCAATCGCGGCCCCCACTTGGAAAAAACCTTTTTCATGTTCAATTTTTTATGAAGGATAGTGGATACACTTCCATATGATATCTGTGTCATCTCAGCAATCTCACGGAGCTTCACTTTACGATCTTTCGTTATAATTTTTGTCACTTCACTCACATTTTCCGGTGTAACGGCTTCCACAGGTCTACCCGAGCGTTCCGCGTCATTTGTGTCGGTACGACCACGTTTAAACTCGGCGAACCACCGACAAATCGTTGCTTTTGATGGACAAGAGTCCGGATAACATTTTTCAATCCATTGTTTCACTTGCACGGTGTTTTTACCCATTAAAAAACAATGTTTTATCAAAACACGAAACTCAGTTTTTTCCATTTTTTAAACAAACTACAAAACAACTTTACTCCAACCTCGATAACTCAGCTGTTTCTGATCGGATCGACTTAAAATTTTGACCCGTTTCAAGCAAAGGTTAGAACTCTTGAAAGACGTGGTTACTGGTTTACTACGAGTGCCATCTCTGCTTTAGTCTCGGCACTTATTGATCCATGTGTTATTTATAAATTCGCGTGCTCCCAACAGTTTCGCTTTTGCATCGATTGACTTCTCAGAGTGATGCTTTCCTTTGGATATATCGCTTACTCCTTCCAAACCGTCGTCTATGGTAGGGAAATCCGATATGCCGGAGATTTTTAGCAGACAAAAAAGGACACTGCTCGCTACTAATCAAAATTTCAATCATTTATAATTGAAAATACGTGGCTTGATACATTCCAATCGAATCTTAGAAATATTTCCAATCAAATAATGAAATAACATTAATAAATGATACAAAATATAGTGAGCTTTAAGTGTTTGAAACCTGCCCACATTTCTACGTGTATTTTTCCTTGAGTTTCTGATTTGCACTCCTATATAAAAAATAAAGATGTGTTCCACATTAAAAATCTTATTTTATTGTTGAAATATTTCATAACTATTGAACCAGATAGTATAAAAAATATCTTCTTTTACTGAAAGTTGCACCTTTTTAGGCTCCTGAATTTCTAAGAACATTACTTTATTGAAAAAATTCAAATGAAAAAGTTATCGAAAAAAACTGTTTTTAAGAAGAACCATAACTAAGAATAAGAAGAACCATAAGGATATGCAAACCGTTCTAATATAAAAACGGTTAGAGATACACATCCGATATCTTCGACAAAGTTGCAAAAAATTGATTATTCTTAATTATTGTGGAAGAATGCATTGTTCTATCTCATTCAGATTTGGAAATAATTTTGTAATTCATAGTTTATTCTAGGACTTGCCTTTATTAAGTGCAACTAATTTACCGAAGACTTCAAATCTCCAAGGCCAATAATAAAAGCGTAAACATTTGTTTCCTGCTAATTTTGCTTCCTGGACCACTGTGCAATGCAAAAAAAATAGTGCACTGGAACACCGCTTTTTGATGTTCTGTTGAATGAGCATCCTGGCAAAAACGTGGTACTGGCATTCATAACTTCCCAGCAGTAGTTGAATTGGTACAACCGATCCACAGCGACCGTGAGATTTCCGATATCGTCACTCAACTGCAAACCATCGATGATATCATCAACCCATCACGGTGCCAGTTTTGATAGGCAATTTCATCCATTGCACCCCTTTCCGCTAGCGCTAGGTTTTCAATTCGATTTCCTGCATTTTATGTGAACACACCCAACCGACACCAACTCCCGTAACGGCAGAGACATATTTCCTACCGCTCCGTTTGTAATGATACCTACCGCTGACTTGACATCCTTCTTGGTTGACAACTTCCGGTGGAAAATTTTGGCCGGTTCGCATTCGTTTTCACTCTCGGAAGACTCGTCCCCGGTTCGTGGACTTTCCGGTGCTGCAGCCATTCCTCCGTAGTAGCTAGCAGTGGAATGGCACACACTAATCGATCCGGATTTTTTTCCTCTGCTCGTTTAAACTACACAAAAAAACTGTGAACAACCCACCGAACGCGCTAATTTTGTTTACCGCTATTCCTCCCTTCCACTGATAAATAAACCACCCGCTTACCCAGCCTGGGGAGGGTTTGTTGGTCAACTGTTGTCTCTCTTAGAAAGACACTAGGGATGTACAGTTCCTATCTTTTCTAGGCTAGGAAGCACTCGCCTTTCTCTCGCCCTCTCGCAATAGACAACCAACCAACCAACCACTCTTCTGTTCACTGTCTGTCACGTTTAAATCACAATGTTGTTTTGCAACAGCACTCGATGTTTTGATCGTGTCATCCTTTTCGGTTAGCACTTTTTTCTTCCTTTTTTTCAGTGCAATCCATTTCTCATCGACGTCGAGTAATGCACTTGTGAACTCCATTGTCCGCGTGATCAATCCTCATTATTTCCGCTTTCGGGCACAGTTCACGGGAAAAACGGGACGATTTGCGGTCGTCGTCGTCTGCTGCCACCCAGGGAGCTGTTTGTCGCTGATGCTGATTGTCTCTCTTCTCCTGTTGTCCGAAGAGCGATTTGAAGTTACGCTAGATTTTATGAACACGGAATTTTTCGTAAAACTTCCCCCGTCTTTTGCTATATGATTTTTTCACTACAGTAGAGCAACTAAGTTGATTTTTCAATATTTTACACAAGAAAAAGACTAGCTAGACATTGTATAATTTTCACTTATCGATAATGTTTTTTTTATTCTGTGATAATTATTTCGCTCTCGCCCGTTTTCGCATTGCTGTCAGCTCCAGAAACTGACACGGCAAAAACGCGATTACATTCTTCCTGCCGTACAGCGAGCCGACAATCCTTCCGAAAAAATTTTCACAACATTCCAGTCCAGTCTTTGTCTCTACAGGCTTCCACCTAGCGAAAATTCCACCTGCTGCACACGCAAACTACGAACCCCGTACAGAACTAACAAGGTAGACTCTGCCGATCCGCTCCAGCCAGTTTTCATTGCAATGAACCGAAAGTAAGCCAACGAAAGACTAAACGGCACCAAGAAACAAAACTGCCACTGTCACTGCCCTACGCACTACAGTAATTAGATTGAGCGTTTTTAAAAAGTTTTCTGTGTTTTTATGCTATACTGGAGGTTTTTGATTTGGTCTGGAGGAAGGAAAAACAGAAATTTCACCCGAGCAGCAGCCCTTCCACCCAATAACAGGCGAATGCTCTTTGGCAGCTCTCGAGCTAGAGTCCCCCGTCCTGGCAGTGGATCAGTGTGTACACCTAAACGGCACCAGTGTACCACGCTCTCTCTCTCTCTCTTGCTATCTATCTCCCTGTTTCTACGGTCCACGGTACAAGGATACGCCGTGTGGTCTGCAATGGTGTACGTGTGAAATCAGCAAAGACCGTCCTTATCAAACCGATACAGAGCGAGAACAACCGAAGAAGGAGAGTGAAGTTCGTGTGCGTGCCGCCATCACTGAATACCAACATTTACGCACATATTACGAATCGACACCCATACTCGCAGTCCCGTCATTATCATCAGGCTAAAAGGATCCGCTTGTAGCACGGCTGGGTGCCTCCGGTTCCGCCAGTACCGGTAGTAATGGTGTAGTAACAATAGCAGCGGGAAAACGCGATGGGAGGTAGACGCAAAAATCCACCGCATTTACTACACAACCGCCAACACACCCGGTACGTTGCCCGGCCCCGGTTGGCGCGTACCGTGGTGGAACCGACTTTCGAAAATATGCTATTATTGCTTCGAGGAATAAAAAAAACCGTTTGCAGTCATGCTTTTCTCATGAACGTATATATGGTACAGTAGCATGAAGCCCCCATGCCTATTCTTCGGTCTACTTTCCTAAACATAAATATGTACTATCCAAGGGGGATGACAGTGTTGAGTTAATTTCGATTTCAATTGAGAAGTCAGTCTGTGACAAAACTCACTTAAGGAGTGTATCGATAAGTAGTTAGCAACTATCAAACAGTTATTACTCTGAAATGGCTAAATTTTTTGCAGCGTGTTTTGCGGTGACATGTTTGTTTACATGTCAATAACAGCTGCGCAATCGATTGGTTTCGGTACGGTTTATCGTTTCAATGATAAGTCGAATTGATCCGGAAACGCGAAAGAAAATTCTGCACACTTGGTGCTCAGAAAGTGGTGTCACGTGCAACGAAATTGCAAAACGGGTGAAAGTGCACCACATCAGTGTCAAAAATATTATCGAGAAGTTCGGTAAGACTCTTTCCATGAAGGACCTGGACGAAGCTGACACCACGGTGGCGATGGAAAAGTTTGGGCAGAAGGTGTTGGTCTGGCAACCAATTTGTACCTGTGGTTTGCGGTCGTCGATTTTCTTCACGAAGGGCACAATTAACGCCAAGGTGTACGAGGAAGAATGTTTGAAGAAGAGAATGCTGCCACTGTACAGAAAGCATAAGGCTCCTCCTCTATTCTGGTCGGATTTGGCTTCAGCCCACTACGCCAAATCCGTTCTAAAATGGTTGTCAAACAATAATGTACAATTCGTGGTAAAGGACATCAACCCACCGAACTGCCCGGATCTTCGGCCAATTGAAAGGTATTGGGCAATTGTCAAGCGGCACTTTCGGAAGGAAGGTACAGTGTCCCAAAACATGCAGGAGTTCAAAAAAAAACTGGACAGCTGCCACCAGGAAAGTCACTAAAGTAACTGTGCAGAATTTAATGAAGAATGTCAAGTCCAAAGTGCGAGCGTTTCACATAAACTAGGATTTTCTTCAATATAATCAGTGAAATGCATAAAAATGTATTTTTTCCAACAATATATCGAAAACTGATGTCGAAATATGTTTTTTTTCGCTTTTTTATTCAATAATCAATGTTGCTAACTACTTTTCGATACACTCCTGTGACAACTTTTCAATACACGTGGCCGGGTACCAAGCCGCATAACATTTTTCTGTCACAATTTTGAACAATAATAACTGATTCATTTGTTGATGAATTTATATAATTTAACTACCAATCGATTCGGGGATATTTAAATTCAACAAGTATGGCAACAATGTACTTTTCTATTGTAATGCTTCCTGAAACTCAAGTTCTTTTTCGAATTACACGAAACTTTGCAAATGGATTAACAACTATTTATGTCATAGAATGAAGAAAAAGTTGTTACAAAATGTTCAATTTTAATAAACTTTTCACTTAAATTTTCCAAAGAAATCGATATTAAAGTACCTTCTTCACACGATTTTTGTTTCTGGTAAATGTTGAAATGTTGCATATATTATTGGTTTTCATAATCAACAAAAAAATGTGTTTAAATAGGGTTTAAGAATTATTTGATTTTTTGTGTACGCGCACTGTATGCAAAGTTCACCGCGTGAGCGAATCGGCATGGTGCGGCAGGGTTCGGTAGGGTGCGATGTCGTCGGTGCGACTGAAGCGAACTGCGACAGTTTGGACAAGTAGGCAGAGAAAAAGATTTTAAATATATAAGAGAAAATGCATGATATAAGGGCAGGTTCAGGAGTGTTCTAGTTCTAGATACATAAATTATGTCAGTTACAAAATTTAAATCTGGATTTTATATCAAGAAAAACTGGCAGCCCCAGCAGTGTTTTACTCGTGTTTCAAATAGACAAAAAATAGAACGGCATCGTAGACTAGTTTTGAATTTGACAGAAGAACTGGTCGAATAAATAGAACTAGAACGGCTTGCTGGGGACACATTTGTTCCAGTTTCTGTTCTATTATAAGTCTTCCTTATAGAACTTTAAACTGTTGAATTTGCTCTAAGAAGGGTATCATTACACCAATAGGTAGATTAAAACAGGTTTACCTTTTCTATATATAAAAAATAGGTATACAAATCGCTCAAACTAAAGAAAAATGTTCCGAGGCCCGGAGGGCCGAATGTCACATACCAATTAATTCAGCTCGACGAACTGAGCAAATGTCCGTGTGTATGTGTGTTGTCAACTAAGAGGTCGAGATCTCAGAGATGGCTGGATCGATTTTAATCAAGCTAGTCGCAAATGAAAGGTCTCCTCGTCACGCTATTGAATGGTTGTGAGATCGGATGTTTACTTTTTGAGTTATACGAAGTTTTGTGTCAAAATTTTCAGTTTTTCGACAGTATCTGTCCCATTTGACCTTGAAAACAGAAAGTGTTTCCAGACTAAGATTCCGCACGATAATAACTATCCAACAAGCCATAGATTGGTAAAATCCGTCCATTTTCAACGGAGATATCGACATTTTTTGTGTAAGCCACTTTTTCCCCCTATTCCAGCAGTAGGAGTTTTGACCATTGTATAACAAAACAATGTTTGGAAGCAAGAGTTTTTATACTGTTACATACAATTGTTTCTAAGAGGGGCTGGGGTCCACTAGGAGATTGATAGTACCTATTAGCTCTCTCCGGACTGTACCAGCCTAGATGCCGTGTGGAATCCGGCGGAAAAAAATGAACCAAGAATAGATCCACTGGGTTCCTGCTTCCATGTCGTAAAAGGCGACAATTGCAGGAGTTTCTTTTTCCTTTCAGTTATCAGATATTTTCAATGTTTTACTTCTGATTACTCTATTTTACTAAATCATCTCTTTATTCAATCTATCAATTTCCGTCTAGCTTCGGAGAAAAGTTTCATTAGGAATGATTTCTTGATCCATGTTATTGATTGTCTTTCAGGATTATAAAATGAATGATAAAAATAAACCATTGCGCAAATCCGTTTATATTACAAAGTTAATAACAGAGATAACATATATCGGTATATTGAATACATAGTAAAAAACACTTGATATTAATATTTCAAACAGTAAATTAATATTTTTCTCGGTAGCCGGCTGCCCAGATCAACTAATATAACCAAGTAATAATTTCAATAAATAATTAAAATAATAAAGCGGAAATAATAAAGAATCAAGACGCGCGTGAAAACTGTTGACCTTTGTTTGGTGATTTAAAATGATTTTATAATAACTGTTTAGAATATTTCAATGCAATGAATCAACTTTTTTGTCTAAATCCTATTCGCTCGTTTATTTTGTATCACGTAGTTTCATTTATAAAAACGTGCTTAATCCACCTAGCAGTGAGATGATACCTTTATTTTATCAATCCACATGTGTTTTTTTTGCATGACTAAAAAAACGCGAAAGGTAGATGCATAAACGAGTGACTGCATACTCGACAGCCGGCTGTCCGGAGTTTTGTCAATTTCGGAGATTGACTGTTTCGTGCATTATATTGCCAGCACAAAGTAACACATAAAACGATAATACTTAAAAACATTCTTGGTAGCCGGCTACCCAGAGCAATAAACACATGATAACATTATTAAAACATTTACTAACAAAGTATCCTCTCCTGTGATGCATGTGGGAATGCAGAGGATTCCTCGGTTCTTAGTAGCAACATGCATCGAACTAACAATCCTTTCCCTCCCAAGTAGATCTGCATTCGGACGTGGCCGGCGTCGGTATTGATCAGCATGCATGGTTCAATACAGTTTGCACAGTGTGAAACAATGTGTTATTCCCAAACATGTTACTTCAAAAAATCATTTTGCAATCTCAATTGGTCCAGATCAATAACGGAGTAGTAACACACGGGCGGTCTCTAATGCTAATGCTAATGCTAATGCTAATGTTACATACAATTGTTTCTAAGTACCAAAAAGGCTGTGTACAGCATCCTTTTTCATGACATTTTGTCTCGGACCGATTTTAGCACGGTTCGTTTTTTGCAACATAATCTTTCGAATATGACATATGTAAACCAGATGATGGCAGAATTTTCGAGTTGAAAGCAATTCCATAATTGTATTGATTTAAACTACTTACAACAAAAAATGGTGGAAGAATATAACATCCCTTACCATTCGAATCAGTTCGTCGAGATCAGCAAATGCGTGTGTGTCAAATAATTTCACACAATTTTCTCGGAGATGACTACACCGTTTTCTACAAACTCAAGAATCTGAGTTTGTAGAAAACGGTGTAGTCATCTCCGAGAAAATTGTCGTGTTCTCCCAAACAAGGCTTCTGGTTCCGGAACTACAATATGATAAGCGAAACGAAATTTTAATTGTGGAACTTTTTCTCGTAGATGGCTGAACCGATCTAAGATGCAAATAAAAAGTTTTAAGATTCTATAAAACAGCTTGCTTTTCAGTCAGATCCAACTTCCGATTTCGGGGATACAGGGCAGGGTTGCTGAAATTCGCCTCACGCAACTCATTAACGTTCATCGCCTGCGAACGATTCAAGAACGGAGACAGCAAAGCATGTAATGCCGGACGAGGCAAAAGCTATGCTCAATATGTGACTGCCTGAGCGACTCGCAAGAGAGAAGAGATCTTACTTTTCATGCTTGTTGCTATTCCGCCGTGAGCCATTCTCTACCATTTCAAGAGCAGGTATCATCAGGCACGAGTAGCGCTTACATTGAGTCAATTTTTGACTCACTGCGAGTCAAAATGCCAGCAATCATGAATGCAAGTGTACGAAAAAAATTGAAGACAAAAATTAGCGATGCGATGGAAGCAATTTTTTATTTTGCTTAGTTCAATTGTCTCGTAGATATTGCCCTGATAAAAAGTGTGCGTTGAACATCACAAATTAGCTTGGAAAACTTTAAACGTAATATCATTACTTATCATTGGAAGATGGCGAAACGATTGGGTTGGATAAAAATTAAACTGATAAATAAAACTGATAGTCCACTTCAAAACGTCGTTTAAAATCGTATACTAATGTACATATAATGTACTTCCTACTGCAATAAAACTAATGAAACAGTTTATTCAGATTTCACCGAATACTATTCTCACGTCGTACTCCGTGCTGTTGACATTTTGCGGCAAGTAATGGCAGATAGATTTTAAAAAAGCTGGAGTTGAATCATCTGAGGACAATCACTTTTGTAAAGTAAAAATTTTGCAGTTTATATGGCTTATATAAGAAATAAAATAAAAGGAATTATAACTGGAACATATAACTGTAGCAACACTTTTGATTCTCTTTCGGGTTGGTGTGATATTTATTTTATTTATGATTTTGAAAATGGACTGAAATATGTACAGTGATATTTTTTAAAATCACATATGATTATGAATGATCAAGTCCAATACGCAATATCAATATGCAATGCAAATAGAGTGACAAAAATATATTCTGAATATTGATTATAGAGGCAAGTCTAATCTTTTAATTCCAGGGATGATTTATTTTCTCATGTTTTTATTATATTAAACACAATTTAACGCTTCTTCGCATTGATTTGATTTATAGAAGTAATAGGAGTGCAGGGTTTTCCACAACGTTTGAACCTACTGAGACGCCATGTAACCAAAGATAAATAATAAAGACATGTATGTGCTTACAAATATTTAAAAAAAATCTGGTCCGTTCCCGGTACCTTCTTTAATGACCGCACTCACCGCTTGATGGAGCGCGAGATTAATTGCATTGTTATCATTTCGACCAAAGTGTGCCATGAAATCTCAATATATACACGCAGAGAAAAAAATTGTAAAAATAACCAAATTTGGGTTCCCCCCAACGAATATTTTTATTGAAATAGTGATAAAAGAAAATCTGGTTTGATATTGTAAATATTGCTAATTGAAACTACAAAACATGATCGTTTATATTTCTCGGTGGATTAGTTTGTTTCAATAAACAGTTTGATAAAAAAAAAATATTTTACTTGCGCGTTCCTGTCAACCTTTTGACAAACAATTTCACAGTAAATTCAACTTAAAATATAGTTTTAAATGAAACGAACTCTAGTTAAAGTCAATAATTGTAACGCTTTAAATTCACAAAACCTTTTAGTTGAAATAATTTTCCTTGAATTTAGTTATTTCAACTAACGCTTTTGATTGTTGAAACCATACATTTTTGTTTGATTTCAGGAATAAAATAATTTCTTTCATACTAATTTAACGAAGTAATTTTTGATACTACCTTTATTTGTTTTCAATTTCCTAATATACAATTTTTTTAAATTTAGCATTTTTTCAAGACTGTGAGCCGTTTTGTCGCTAGACTATCGAATTATTTACATACCCCACTATCAAGCCCTGATTTTTCAATATTTATAGCATCCAACGATTCATCAGTCAAAATAGAGATCCTGCATGAAATATTTTTTGCAAAGAAAATGTGTTATGTAATGCTATGCAATTTTCAAAATCTTTCCAATTATCGATACATACGCTTGAATTATTGAAAATCCCTTAGTTAATTAAAGAAGCAGATAAACGTTTTTTTATAAAACTTGTAAAAAACTTTATCCGCGGGAGATAAAAAATGCCCTGGAATATTTTCGCGGGAAAAATGCTCTTGTCTATTGGAAATAAAACTATCACGGTTCATTTGAACAATAAACTTAGTTATATCAGTACACAAATAAGATCATAGATAAATTAAACCTATTTTTTCTTGAAATAAAGATACAGCAGGATTGAGTCAATGAGGATATTTCGATAACGTCAATTCAAATTTGGTTGACATGTAATAAATAGTTAATTTATTTCAACAACAAAATTCATTGGGAGCAAATAAATTTTTCGTTTGGTTAAACCAAAGTTTAGATTCAAATCAAGCAGTGAACATTTTTTATATTTAAGGGAGAAATTGGGTCAAAACAATCATATTCTAGCTTGACATGAACATAAATCATATTAAAAATTCTGCTAACTGTTTTGTTTTTTTAAACATGCTCCATTTCTCTGCGTGTACAAATGAGCTGACGTATCGAAAGGGTTCTCACGATTTGACATTTGCATTATGAGTGCGATGATGGGAACTCAGTAGTGCAACCAATTTATCACCATTGGTGCCAGTTTCACGGAGGACCGTAGATGTGTGCCAAAAAAAGATCGTGACTGTCATGTCTGGAAATTCGTTTGTGATGTAACTGCTTGCTCTGCAAAAATCAAAGCAATTAAGAAGAATGGCTAACAAAGAAATAGTCATTACTAACTAAATACTCATTCAGCATCTTTTACCATACATCTACGCAAATTATCGATTAGAATAACTGTACTACGATCAGGAAATTAAGACTTTTAAATTGAGAATCACGGTTGTGGTTCCGGCCAACTGCCACAGGATGCCGAAGCATTTTGTAAAACGCAACATAAAATTGGAGGAATAGATGTTCCATTGAAATTTACTTTTGCATTTTTGTATCGCCTTATTAACTTAGTCCTATTTTAATGCATTCATTAAATTTTTGCATTTAATATTATCATTTTTGGAGTTTCACAAAACTATTGCCTCGTAAGTTTTTTTTCCAAAAGCAAACAGCAAAATAATAACGTAATGTGATATCAGTTGAGAAATTGATGAGCTGAAATCAAATTAAGATTACAATCTGATATGGCTGTCAAAAATTTATTGAAAATAAAATGTTCTATAATTGACTCGCGAAGGGATCGGTTTAGCTTTTTTTTAAAAAGAACCTCCGCTAGAAGAAATTGTAAATTCAATTTCATAACATTTTACAATATTCATATTACAGAGGAAACGAATTCAATTTGAAAAATAACACAATCCGCGTGGTTTATCGATTTGTCAGATAGTGCGATTTAGAATTTTTGTTACTCATATCACACATTCAGTTTTGATACTACTCATTGTATTATTTACCTTAAAACTATGTTGAGCAAAAAAATTTTCACGTGAATAATTCAAGGATCACATACAAAGAGTCCAAATGAAATATAATTCTGTTATCACATAATCAGGAGATAGTAGGAGAATATACGATCAAGAAAAAAAATTATGCATTTAATTCCACTTTATTTAACGTCACTAATGTCACGAGACAGATAATTTTGTTGTGTTTGATTTTATGATACTTGGTTTTTAGATATTTATTTCGTTATTGGAAACTGCGGAAGGCCTTCATTGCACGATTATCCATGGCACAGTTTCCAACAAGTAACTGTAGAGAGTTTGTTTGTTTTTGATATTAATAGAAATATTATTCTTCAGTAAAATCTTATGTTGGCCTCCAAATTAGTGCCTTATACAAAATTATAGAAGTTCTATTTCGGTTTTTGTTTCTATTATATTGTAGCTCTAACGCCCTGTATATTGAATGTGACGGAATTATTTGGTGTTTATGGTTCTTCTAGTATTTGTACGAACTGATAGTGTTTATCATCAAAGTTGGTCTAAATCTTTTTGGTAATTGACTTGGTTCGACACAACTTGTCTCGAAGTCTATACAAATACTATTAGTTTATTATGAATGATTAACATGAAATTAAAAGCAATTATTAGTGTCATCACATATGTTTATAATTATTAAGGTAACGATCGTCGAATGGCTTTGTAATCGGTATATAAATAGTTTCACGATCATGAGAAACAATAATAATTGACAAAAATTTGGGACTATTACTTCTCAGGCATAATAAACAACCCTACATTCGACCGAATGAAAAATACCAATTTGGCTTTTCGAATGAGGTATAATTTGTTTGGAAAAGTCGAACTCGATCGAAACACAAAATGAATTTATTATAGAACTACGGAATAGGAGCGAAAGTTACATATTTACGACACACAAAAACGCTCCATTAATAACCCTTTACAGTTTGATGATTAATCAATAACATATTCTGGCAGGTATCAAAGTTGTCCCTAACGCTACAAATCACGATTGAAGTATAGCAAACACCGAAGAAATGTGCAGTGAAGACAATTCAAAAAGATTCGACATCTTTCTTATAAGCTCTATACAGGAATAAAATTTTATCCTGGGCGGTCATTCAGTTGTACTGCCATACGTCGCAGAGAACGAATCACCGTGAGTAGAAAATTCGACTCAACGCGAGTCATCAGCACCACCGAATAGCTTTCTACCTAAACGCTTCGAAACGAACTCATTGCGAGCGAACAGAGTGCATGTATGATGCTTGCTTGCTTTGCCAAGCGGTTCAATTCTCTGAGTGGAAGGAAAGAATGAATAAAGCAGACACGGAATATATACAAACTGCTCGCCGCACGGGTAGAGCATCGCCGGTGAAGAGAATAGTTCACGAGTAATATTTCATTGATAGGATCAGCAACCTTGGTGATTAGTATAAAAATATATATTTCATATAAATTATCCAGGGTTATCGGGTTAGCAGATTTCAATAGTCGGTAGCCAAATAAACTTATTTTAGTTTTAGTGGTATTCAGTTTTCGATTCGGAAGGTGCCCAAAAAATTAAATTTGCCCTACGATTTCTCAAATATGTCTACACTGATTTTCAAACATTTCGAAACAAATGTTAACTGTACAGCTACTCAGGTGAATTTATCTGACTTCGGCTACACCGATTTTCGAATTCCGTTTCCAGTATCGAATCGTTTCTGAAATCTCAAACGTTTTCTCAAAAAAAAGCCAAATCGAATTTCAGAAACAAAAATTCAAAATCAAATAAACTTCATTACACTTCATTCATTAACTCTCGTACAAAATTAATTAATTTTATCCAATTCTGATTTTCGATTCTGGAATTACAGAATGATGAATTTTTTAAATTCAAACTGATATAGAAGATGACAATCCCGAAAAGCTTTAAAGTTGGACTCAATACTTTTGCAATTTGTTCGTCATATGGCCATACGAATCGGTTTGGGTTATGCTGGGTCATGAATACCGGCTCTGGAAGTACCCTAAATTACCCTAAACTCTAAAGTGGAAATTACTTCGACATATCCTGGAATGTTTAGTCGATTGACACATTTTTAGATTCAAATTCGATCCGATTTGCAGTTTCGACATTACAGAGTAATGAGTAATTAAAATATCAAATTGCCGCTTAAAACGACGGTCATTAAAATAATGTCATGAAAACTGAAACACCGAAGAATATTCATGCAAAAACACATGCGGATTGATAAAACTACAAGGATCAGCCCCATAGGGTTGTTCGAGCCATTGATGTGGAACAAGGCAACCAAAATTTCTAATGATCTACAATCAAACAGTTCAATCATTCGTCACACTTTTGAATCCGCTATTGGTATATTTATCTTGATTAGGAACCAACACCGAACATTGTTTATTTTATAACCGACGAAATTACACCAATATCCCAAATGTATGCAATTATATCTTTGTTCATACTTGCGATACGGATTTTGATATTAAAGCTTCTAATTTGAGGTTATACTTGATTTCGACTGGGGTGATAATCGTGGAAAACTGTAAAACGTCTGTCTCAGTCTTATAATACAAACGAATGTTGTTTACTGTCCGACGTTTCGGCCTTTGATGTAGGCCTTTTTCAAGGAAAACTGGAAAATTTAATGTATTACATTGACAAAAACATAGAGCGTTGAACAAATAATACAATGTAAACTTACTAATGTCTATCGTTTATAGTCAAAATATGTCGATGTCTGACGCTACGTTGTCTGGTCAATTTTTATAGCGTTAAGTTTCTCTACCATTCTGCGATTTCGGTTGAAGTGATAAACTATTTCTCATTATCAATCGAGTTCATATTATATAAATTAGAAATTAATCTTACGCACTCAAAATTTACTCGGGGTAGTTGTCAATTTCTCGGGCGAAATGACATAACATGGAATTTCATCCGAGCCTGCATGACACAAGATCAGAGCATACCATATTAGAAGCATAGCATCTAATCGTTTTATGGCACTTTTTGTCTTGCTGTCTAGCAACAACCTACCTCTAGCATGCTACGCGTAGGACTGAAACGTTAGCTATATTTTGCTTCTATTTATAGATTCGCGTGCTTCTAACAGCTTCGCTTTTGCATCGATAGACCAATCAGAGCGATGCTTTCCCTTTGATATATCACTTACCCCTTCAAAACCGTAGTCTATGGCAGGGAAATCCGACATGCCGGAGATTTTTAGCAGGCAAAATACGATACTGCTCGCTACTAATCAAAATTTCAATCATTTATAATTGAAAATACGTGGCTTGATACATTAAAATCGAATCTTAGAAATATTTCCAATCAAATAATGAAATAATATTAATAATTGATACAAAATATACTGAGCTGTACGTGTTTAAAACCTGACCACATTTCTACGTGTATTTTTCCTTGAGTTTCTAATTTGCACCCCTATATAGAAAAAAATGTTGTGTTCCACATCAAAAAACCTATTTTAATCCACCTAGTGGTGTAATGATGCCTTTCTCATATTACTCATAACATCATAATTATAACCGTGAAATTCGCAAAAACAACTTTTTTTTAAATAGAAATAGGTAAATTTGTCCGGACCTAATCACACAAACATTATTAATCCTGTTTACCCTGTAGTTCCGGCATCTCCAAGAAAAGTGAGTGAGATCCTTTTTGCAGTTTTTAATCATTATTTCCGAAACCGGATTCAGATGAACGGAATAGCCGAAGTTGGTTCGTTTGCTACCAACAAATATGACCTACAAATTGGAACAGTTATTATTATTATTATTATTATTATTATTATTATTATTATTATTATTATTATTATTATTATTATTATTATTATTATTATTATTATTATTATTATTATTATTATTATTATTATTATTATTATTATTATTATTATTATTATTATTATTATTATTATTATTATTATTATTATTATTATTATTATTATTATTATTATTATTATTATTATTATTATTGACTCTCTACACAACGTGTACGAAATAGAACAAAGCACGCCTTGTTCGTTTAGTGTTTTCTTCTTCTTTCGGTGTTGTACTCTACATGGCGATTTGAAAACTTTGACACTCATCGCCCTGTAACTGCGGAACCGGAAGTCGGATCCGGATAAAATTTCACAGTAGCTTTAAAGACAGTATGAACTTTAATTCAAATCAAGATTTGTGAAAATCGGTTCAAGCATCGCAGAGAAATCGAAGTGAATTTAGTTTTAGGAGTTTTTCTTCTCCATTTTCGGTGCATTCGGAACAGGAAAAGAGGGGACCAGTAGTGCCGAATCGAGTTTTCATGCCCACAAACTAACAAGCTCTGCAAACTGGAAGAATTTATCAGACAGTTTTATGAGATTTGTACCTGTTTTTTACCCATTGTTCGTGAAAAAATACTAATAAAATTGGAAATTTTCCATTTATCACGCTTAAGTTCCGGAACCGGAAGTTGAATCCAGATAAAATGTTCCACAATTTTTTAGGATATTGTTAGACCTTTCATTTGAATCTTAGTTTGCGAAAATCGGTTGAGATGTTCCAGAGATAATTGAGTGTAAACTTTTTCTCAAATTTTGACATATTACCATATAACTCCGGAACCGAAAATCACATTCAAATGAAATTAAATAGCAAGCTAAGGGACCATAATACCTTTCATTTGAATCTTAGTTTGTGAAAACCGGTTCAGCCATCTCTGAAAAAAGTAAGTAAAATTTTTTTCATTTTTTGGTACATATCAACCTATATCTCCGGAACCGGAAGTCGGATCGGAATGAAATTCAATAACAGCCTATGGGACTATAAGACCTTTCATTTGAATCTTTGTTTGTGAAAATCGGTTTAGCCATCTCTGAGAAAAGTGAGTGCATATTTTTGTTACATACACACACACACACACACACACAGACATTTCCTCGGTTAAAAAGTCGATTTTCACAGTGATTGCCTAGCCTTTCTATATAAGAAAGGCAAAAAGGTAAAAACGTGAAAGAAATAATGGATAGAACACGCTTTAATCCAGTGAATTCAATTTCCTATTAAGTTCAAAAGGAGAGACATGTTTTTGGCTGTCGGAATTATAAAAAATTAAAATTTCTAGCTTCTGAGGGGCAATATTTCGAGCGAATGGTATGTGACCTGTATATCTCAATAAAGTCTAAAATTATAAAATTTTACCAATCGAAGTTTGTATCAATTACCTACTATCGAAAGAAAATTATCTAATAATATGAATCATAAGAAATAATGAAAACCGACTATTTTATTTTCATAATATATTTATTTATATCGTTCTGCATCTCTTGTCTGAATTATACACAATTGGTATGTAGGATTATATATAGTGGTTCATTTCAAATGAATGGTTTCAATAAGAGGGTTATGAATATCAATTTACTCACTTCTTGTCTTCCTTGAAGTGCGCCAGAATCTCTGAACCAGGCGGTTCAGAGCTCCGATTTTGTTTTGCATTCGCTCGTTTTGTTTTTTTTTGTTTTTATTTGTTTGCTTATCGTACTACGGAATCGAACATTCTACTTGTTGTGCTTGTTTTGTGTGGTTTGAATGCAACAGATTTACAGATTTTCTAACATTTCGTTCATCATAAGTACATTAGTTTGTAGGGGTTGATCCTATTTCTTTTTTTTTCTAGCACAGCTTAGTTAGCCCTTCACCGTTCGATTTTAGTTTTTGTTTTCTTTTTTGCTATACGACGTTTCTAGCGTGTGCTTCCACAATTAACCAAAATGACCGAATGATTTGGCCGTTTCTCTTCTTCAGCTTCAGTTTCTCGGTCGACAAGTGTGACAAGCATATGATGTTTTACTATAAGCAACAGAACGGATTGCGATTGATTGCTGGCGGCGACGACCGAACACCAGGCGTACCAGCCGCTGGATAATGATCGTTCCATGTTAGCGCAGTAATTCGGTTATTATTGTAATTTATTACATCGTTCCAGCTCGGAACCCTACCGACCATGTTTTAGTGAGTTGATACCAATCGTTCTGGCATTCCTTTATGTTCGGTCGGTTTGTAAAAACCGAATCAAATCAAAACGGACTTTCGGAGGGACGAAAGGGATTGATTATACGCTTTAACATCGATTAGTGGGGGGTGGACTGCTCTAACACACTGTTTACGGTGTTATAACATCGGCTGCATCAGTTGAGCTAATCATTAATCAACAATCAACAATTTAAATATATGTTATGTGCTTTTGTTTTTTTTTCTTTTATGCGTGTGCAACGCTACCGGATTGAAGTTGTGTTGGATGATGGTGGGCAGAAGGAAAAGTTCAAACATTTTAACTTTTTAGCGCCAACAACCAGCTCACTTAACATATAATCTTTCGAGTCAATTTTCATTCACAACCATTTGCTGCTCCTAAACTGAATTAATCCCTCCTGATTACGGCTCGTTTTTTCCATTGCCACCTTAAACATCCAACACAACCCCCGTAAGTCCAGCTTAGTTTAAGAATACTATGTTTGGGTGATGTATTTACGGTAACCAGACGAACAATCGAACCGAACACCTATAGTTCACATCGTACATAACAGCTTTTGAACTTTTGCCATCGAACTTAACCGCTAACTTCTAACAACGAGCTTTAAGCTTTGTTACTTTGTGTGTGGTATGGAGTCCTTAAAACTAGGGGGCGCCCCCGTAGCGGAGAGCCGAATTCACTCGTCGAGGTTTCCCAGTGTTTCGTGCGCTCTGCTTGTTTGCTTGCTCTCTGCAGCATTTCCTGTGACATTGATAAGTTATGATTTGCATCTGCAGGATGCCGACGCCGAACGCCGCGGAAGGCACGAATCCGCGCTCGCACCGTTTACTGAGCCGGTCGTTCTGCGACGTCTCTTGGCGACCCCTCAAGCAGTTTATATACCAGTCTCTACGAATATAATTGACAAAAGTTATTACACTTTACACTCTGGAACGCTGAATGCCCCCCCCCCCTTTTTCTCCATTAGCAGGTGTGGGATGGGGCCCAAAATCCAATAATCTCTTCCAAAAAGTTGTATTTATTTATTTATAATTACGTTATCCTGCAGAAATTCAGAAAACGGTATCGCTTTGTTCGGTAGCAAAAACGGTAAACTGATAGGAATGGTAATTTATTTACTGGATTTGATTTTCGGTTTTTTTTTTCTTCTTAGCTCTCATCAGTAGACGGCACAGCTTTCTGTGTTCTCCCAAAAATTTATGAGAAAGATAGTAAGTAATTTTGGTCAGATTTGCAATGTATAGTAGTTATCATTTTTATTATTTTATGGAAACAGTAAACATGTTGTTCAATCGAACAACAACGCGACTCGAAACGTAAACTCGATGTTTGCCGATTCCGATCGGGATCGGCATTACGTTTCTGAAAGTTCCACCAAGTGTTTGAGTAGATTTCAGTATATCGTTTATCAACTTCCGGTTAGAATATCTGGTCCAAGAGCAAACTTGATTTGCGTATGCTACTGTTCGAAACAGGTCGGCGTTATTTAGTTTTGTTTTAGGATTAGCTATTATATACGTACACCTAGTGGGGGAGTATTTTTCTATTGGTCTTACGCCAATTATATTAAGATATTTTTTATACTGTTTTTTTTTTTAGGTTAAACGTTTGAGGGAACCATTTGTATATTTGATTTATAAATCTCTCTAAAGTTTTTACAAATTTTGCAAAGCATTTTTACAATCTGTGTGTGTGTCTGTTTCCGGAATACGATTTTATACATTTTTTCTTGAATCAACAGCCTTCGTTTGTAGTGTGTTTATTGATTATAATGACAATACAACAACCAAAAACTGTCACGGAACAAGCATTGTTTCGTTGCATGGGTTGGTAGACTCTGAGCGAACATAAGGCCAATTTTTAGATGAAGTTTACGTTCGTAGCTCTGGATAGTGCCCAAACCTTCATTTACGAAGTAAATTTTAACATTCAATAAGTCTTTCTTACGCTTACCACGCACAGGTATAGATGGTATCAAGTTTCAGAACTCAAGGTCAGAACGCAGTTCCTGAATCCAGGTCCAGGATTTCTACAATTCAGTTCCCGAATTTAGTTTCAGAATTCAGTTCCAGACGAGAATGATTTATCGAAATGATAATAATCATCACATATTTCAACCAATAAACTAAATGAAAAATCGATCTGGTTAATCCAGCAATTGTGTATTCTCCTTCCAAAGAACGACTGAGAACAAGAAAACAGAACCAGATCCAGAGCTCAGGTCCTTAGGGTAAAGTGTTATAATATGCCCCCCTTAAGAAAACATTGAGTTATTTCTAAATATACTGATATATTTTCTTCGAGAATGTATGTATTTCTTTGCAATACGTCTGAGGAACATAATTTTCAATGATTTCGGAAGAAGTGATGAGAATTGATTGATACAAACACATTTTCCAAAACGACCACATTCTCAGTTTTTTTGCTTGCCGTTGGCATAATGCCCCAGCAACCGTATAATATGCCTCACAACAAATCAGTGGTATGCCCCACAACAATGATGCAATATGCCCCTTGAAATGTCGGTATAGAAGAAAAGAAGATATTCTTTGCATCAAAAATCAATTTCTTAATCAATTTATTACAATTGGAAACCAACATTTTTTATCCTCCCAACGCTACTTTTTGTTTTAATAACCGTTATAAATCTTTAAAACAATATTTTAACTCGAAGCATACTGTTGAATCGAAGGTGGGGCATAATGACTATAGAGTGATTGTTATGAGAAAATTCGTATATCAAAGAAATGGCTTTGTTTCTCTAGATATTTATACTGCAAAAAGAGACATTAGCACTGCTGAAAGTTAATTACTAAGTTGCAACCGATCATTAGACGTTTTACACGATTAATATGCTTGTTTAGTCGAAGCAAAACCTTACATCGAAAAGCTATCTAATGATATTTTCAGTTTTTTCATATTTTCCAGCAAACCACAACTGCCAAACTTGCAAGATCTTTCTGTCTTACGAAAAGATAACATTAGAGATAAAACATTCGTTTAAAAAAGTCTTGAATACTTAAAAAAGGAAGGGGGGTGTTTTGGCCAGCAGGACGCTTTATAACACTTTCCCCTAATATTGGTTCAGAATTCAGTTTCAGTGCCAAACCCTGTAATATTCCTTTACGTTAAATAGGCAAATCAACACGCGAAACAAAATTTTTAATTATATTAGGGGGAGGTGTTCGGTTGCCGGCACCTCACCGTAACTTTTGACAGAAAGCAGATAGCGTCATTCCGACAAATGTCATGTAGGTATAATACCACCCCTTTTTTTTCTACCGAATACCGAAGCAATCTGACGCTTGTACTTTTTGCTGCGTTCATAACAAATTTTATTGCGTGAAAATCAACACAAAATTTTTTTCTGACTTTTTTTGCAGTATCATAAATTGAAGAGCATCAATCGGAAAGGTGAGTGGATTGAATATTTATCAGGTGAAATCGATCTATTTTGTGATTTAATACCGGATGTCTGGCAAGCAATTTGTTGCTGCGGTAAGATTTCGAAACCCACCACTGCTTCAATGAACAGCGAAATATACATCAAGGAATGTTTAGAAAAACGACTTCTACCCATGATTCGAAGCCACAAGGATCCTGTTGTCTTCTGGTCAGATCTTGCTTCTTGCCACTACTCGAAATCAATGGTATACTACCAAAAATGTCACTTTCGTCCCGAAAGACATGAATCCACCAAATTGCCCACAACTTAGACCAATTGAGGATTTTTAATGCATTAACGAAGTCACATCTTAGGTAACATGTCTCGGCAGCCAAAACCATTCAACAGTTCGAAAAAGATTGGAAAAAAGTGTCAAAACTTGTCGCCGAGAAGTCTGTACGGAATTTAATGAGGAACGTTCGCAAGAAGATGCGCCTACAATGGCTAACAGATCGGCTGAAAAGTTCGTATAGTTTCTATGAGAGGGCGCCACTAGAATTAAATCCATACCATTTTCAGTTAGTACCAACCTTCAAAAGATACGTGTATAAATTTGACAGCTGTCTGATTATTAGATTGTGAGATATTGCATTTTGAGTGAAGCTACTTTTGTTATTGTGGAAAAAATGGAAAAAAAAGGAATTTCGTGTGTTGATGAAACACTACTTTTTGATGAAAAAAAGTGCCGCCGATACCAAAAAATGGCTTGATGAGTGTTATCCAGACTCTGCACCGGGCGAAGCAACAATTCGTAAGTGGTTTGCAAATTTTCGTACTGGTCATATGAGCACCGAAGACGATGAACGCAGTGGACGTCCAAAAGAGGCTGTTACCGATGAAAACGTGAAAAAATCCACAAAATGATTTTCAATGACCGTAAAGTGAAGTTGATCGAGATAGCTGACACCCTAAAGATATCAAAGGAACGTGTTGGACATATTATTCACGAATATTTGGATATGAGAAAGCTTTGTGCAAAATGGGTGCCGCGTGAGCTCACAATCGATCAAAATCAACAACGAATTGATAATTCTGAGCAGTGTTTGGAGCTGTTATATCGAAATAAAACCGATTTTTTTCGTCGATATATAACAATGGACGAAACATGGCTCCATCACTTCACTCCGTAGTCCAATCGACAGTCAGCTGAGTGGACTGCACGCGATGAACCGAACCCAAAGCGTGGAAAGACTCAACAATCGGCCGGTAAGGTTATGGCGTCTGTATTTTGGGATTCGCATGGTATAATTTTCATCGACTACCTTGAAAAGGGAAAAACCATCAACAGTGACTATTATATAGCGTTATTAGAGCGTTTGAAGGAATTTCAAAAAAACGGCTTCATTTGAAGAAGAAAAAAGTTTTGTTTCATCAGGACAATGCACCGTGTCGCAAGTCGATGAAAACCATGCTGAAATTGATCGAATTGGGCATCGAATTGCTTCCTCATCCACCGTATTCTCCAGATTTAACCCCCAGTGACTTTTTCCTGTTCTCAGACCTCAAGAGAATGCTCGCTGGTATAAAATTTAGAAGCAATGAAGAGGTAATCGCTGAAACTGAGGCCTATTTTGAGGCAAAGGACAAATCGTACTACAAAAATGGTATCGAAAAGTTGGAAGATCGCTATAATCGCTGTATCGCCTCTGATGGCAATTATGTTGGATAATAAAAACGAATTTTGGCAAAAAAATGTGTGTTTCTATTAAACGATACGAACTTTTCAGCCGAACTGTTAAGTAGCAAATGTTGAGAATAATATTCTGTTGTTGTAGTCTAATATTATCAGTATATCAAATAAAATTGGAACATCTAACACTTGTGAATTATTTACAGCGAAATCAAAGTGCGTCCATACTTTCTGGGACAGTCTTTATTCATTTAAATAGGGGTTTCAATTTTTATTAAATAGGGGTTTCAACCTTAAGGTCATTTACCTCTTAGGGCCAGAAAAACTTTCTGACCCTATGTGCGGGGTTGGGAATCGAACCCAGGTGGGCTGCGTGAAAGGAATCGACTTACCTAACACGCTACACCCGTCCCCCATGTAGAAATTACTTTCGTATAATCTCTGAATACAGACACATTGTCATCATTGTCATCAGTCTCAGAGGATTCAGAATCTGTGATCACTATTGCATCAGCAGAATTTTCCCTCACAGCTGAATAGTGGAAAATGCATCATTTTGCACCTTTTCCAAACTGTATGTCATCACTTTTTTAGTACTCACTTTAAACCGTTGCACCAATTTTTTCTCGCTTTCTGCCAGTGCACGGTGCACACAAAACATCATATGCTTGCAAAAAAAATCAAGAAAGGAAGAATAAATGACGCAACGAATGTTTTTAATTTTTGCTAGTATGAGTCTAAAAGTTAAACGGATTGCAGCAACGGTTTTTGATTTTGTCGGGAATACGACTTACTTTACTATGGGGTGCCTTTTCAAAATTTACTCTCTGAGAGAGTGATAAGTTTTCGATCGTGAATATCTCTTGTTGTATCTAACGAATCAACATAACTTTGCTAAACGCCATCAGAAATATGATCACAATTTTATAATAAAATTATCAGTTGTGTGACATAATCTCAAATAATTCAAAATTAAACTTTTCTGAAATGTTTAGTATAAACGAGTACCAAAGGGGATAATCCATAAGGCGCGTTTCCCTTGCTCGTATTTTTAAAGCTCATATCTCAGTGATCTGTGAAAGGATTTATATAATCTAACTACCAATAGAATCGTAATTTTTCAACTCAAACGCGTATAGCAACAGCATTGAAGTATTTCAATAGTACGCTATTGTAAAACCTGTCTCATTTGACCCATGTCAACACCAGCCAATCAGAACGCGTTCTGAGAAAGAGAACAAAATATCTGCTGCTGTACAACAAATCGTTCGAGAAAAACGTTCCGAACAGGGCTTAATATCGTAGTGAGTTCCACCATTTGTTCCTTCTGGAAGGCAGGAATGAGTCCCGTACAGCTTTCCTGATAGTTTCTTTCAATGAAATGCAAATCCGAAATGAAATAATTGACATTAGAATTCTATATGCTACTATTTTTATAGCCGTTAGGGCCATCCATTAGTGAAAAAGCTACAAACGAAATCAGGTAAAAACAAACCTCTCAACCAAAATTGGATTAGTTTGGATTCTATCGCCACTGCGAGCAAATGTATTTTGTGTCGTTTGCAAAGCTAGTTTCGGTTCCAACAAAAGCGATTACGTCACAGCTGCCAGTCATTTACATTGGTGAAAAAACAACGGTGGAGAGCATTACACAAAATCAGCCGTTCTAATGGCTCTAAAAGTTTTCTAAGGAACTATTAGGATTTCTTGCTCGCAAATCGAAGGTAAATATCCTCAGTTTAGTGCAAATCTAGAAGTTTGATTAGATTTGTGCACTTTTCGCTGTGTGAAATTCACTGCAATCGAGATCAAGTGAAGCCTTCGTTGTTTTTGCGAAAAATGTGGAAAAGGGGAATGCTTGCATAATTCATACAATTGATCAACTAATTGATATTCGGAAGTGTTAAGGAACATGTCAGTTGTTTTCGTATTCACGACATCCAGTTATGTCTCTGACATTACCCACCCGCCTTTTTGAACTCATTTTTACACCGCGATCTTAACTGTAACGTTGCTAACGTGGCGCGAAATGTGTCGGCAAGTTAAGCCCGTATTGGAGCGAGTTGCTTCTTTTTTCAACTAAAAAACAAAAAAAATTAGGCCCAAGTTTGAATTTTTTTCATTTGTTTAATTATTTTTAACTTTTTCCATTATATTTACTTTAAAGGTTGTTGGAAAAGACGCACATTTCATGTATTGGACGAATTTGTGTATCTTTATTAGATTTTACAGTATAGGCTGTTGAAAATAGGCTCTTTTTTGTAAATGCGAAACTTCAAAAAATCATATCTCGAAAATTTCACGTACCATATTGAAATAAAAAACGTGCTTAATCCACCTAGCAGTGAGATGATACCTTTTTTTATCAATCGGCATGTGTTTATTGCATGAATATTCTTCGGTGTTCCAGTTTTCATGACATTATTTTAATGACCGTTGTTTCAAGCGACAATTTGAGACTTTAATCACTCTTTACTCTGTAATGTCGAAACTGAAAATCGGATCAAATTCGAATCTAAAAGTGTGACAATCGATTAAACATTCCATGATATGTCGAAGTAATTTCCACTTTAGAGTTTACGGTAATTTAAGGTACTTCCAGAGCCGGTATTCAGGAACCAGCTTAACCCAAACCGATTCGTATGGCCATATGACGAATAAATTGCAATATTTTTGAGTTAAACTTTAAAGCTTTTCGGGATTGCCATCTTCTATATCGCTTTAAATTTTAAAAATTCATCATCCTACAATTCCAGAATCGGAATAGGATAAAATTAAATTTATTTAAATTTGAATTTTGTTTCTGAAATTCGATTTGGCATTTTTTGAGAAAACGATTGAGCTTTGAGAAACGATTCGATACTGGAACCGGAATTCGAAATTCGGTGTAGTCGAAGTCAGACAAATTCACCTTAGTAGCTGTATAGTTTAGATTTGTTTCAAACTGTTTGAAAATCAATGTAGACATCTTCGAGGAATCGTAGTGCGAATTAAATTTTTGGGTGCCTTCCGAAACGAAAACTGAAAACAACCAAAAATGAAATAAATTTATTTAATTTTCGACTATCCAAATATGCTAACCTGATAAACCTGATTAATTTATGAGAAGTAGACATTTTTATACTAATCACACTGTATCACCTAAACCGGGAGTTTGATCTGACTAAAAAGCGAGATGTTTTATAGGACTTAAGACCTTTCATTTTAATCTTTTATGGTTCCTAGATTTCATTTGAATCTTGGATCGGTTCAGCCATCTACGAGAAAAATGAGTGACATTATTTTAATTTCATTACATATATCATCCTGTAGTTACGGAACCAGAAGTCGCATCCAAACGAAATTCAGAAACCTTATATGGGAGTATAGGACTGTTCATATGAGTAAAAGTTTGTAGAAATCAGTTGAGCCATCTTGGAGAAAAATTATGAAATTATTTTTTACACACAAATTTGCTTATCTCGACGTACTTCTTCGAATGGTATAAGGGTGTAAGACGTTGTGTTCTTCCAAAAACTATTGTTGCACGCAATATACAACGATATAAATATGAAATTGTTCTGAATTTGAAAATACTGCCATCTTTCTAATACATATGTCATGTTCGAACGATTATGTTGCCAAAAACGAACCGTGCTAGAATCGAAACTCCATGAAAAAGGGCAATATTGCATAGTCTTTTAGGTGCTAAAAAACAATTGCATAAAACAGTATTGAAAATCGTGTTTCACTTTGCTCCGAAACATCGCTTTATCATCAAGAGCTTACAACTCCTACTACTGGAATAGGGCGGAAAGTCGATTACACAATAATATCGATATCTCCGTTGAAAATGGAAGGATTTCAACAATCTATGGCTTGTTTGGAAAGCTATTACCGTAAAAAATCTAAGTCTTAAAACATATTCTGTTTTCAAGGTCAATTCGGACAAGTGGTTTCAGAGTAGAAGGAGGGGTTTGTAAAAATAAACTTCCATCTCCCATGTGGCAAGAATTTCAAGGTCGTGCTAGATAGTATTGCTGTTGTTAATTTGAATGCAACGCAATTTTCTTTAAATAATTGCAAAAGATTTGGTTCCCCGGTGAACGACCAAAATGGTTAAAGCCGGGGTAGAATAAATAATATAAACAAATTATTCTATAGTACCAATGTAGTTATATTGATAAACAGCCTTTCCTTATAAAATAATCATTATCAGATTGAAAATCTTGAGCAAATAAGTGAAAATAATGATTTCATAAGAATTAGCATGTGGAGCAGCATGTGTTTGTAGCCATGGAAGCCTAAGGTATTGCAGATCGGATGTAACGAGGAACGTTAAGTCAAGTCCGTTACAAGCACATATACTTATTGGAACTCAGAGGTTATTAAGATAGTATTTATAGAGAGAAATGTGTTTTAAAGTGTAGCAAAAGGAAACAAACATAAAACTGACCCTATTTCACTAGAATACCGTGAAAATTAGGATTATTGTGAGATCTGAGATGGGACATTGGCAATCTGTGCAATCTGAAGACGTACAGAGACCCTTATTACCTGTCACTTTATTTGATTTTTCACTATTATCAGTATCACGCACAGTGAAACTTTTTTCAACAAAATTTTGGTGACGTGAGGTTCGTAATAACCGCAAGCTGATCTAAGTAATTACTTTTTTCTCTGAAGCAACTTCCGTAATAAGAACCTACATTCGCTTCACTCGATTTTCACCGTGAAATGATACCGGTAATAAGGTCCAGAGTATAGTTCAATCGGGTATCTAAGTCTAAGTATTTCAATGGGCAGGTCAATTTCTAGAATTTTTTTGTGGCCTTCCGTTCACGAAACATTTCCGAGCAATGCCGGGCAATTCAGCTAGCACAACTATATGCAAACGATTTGTTATACTTGTTTACATCAGAAACATTCTCTCCGGTCTTCTGCAAGTACTTCGGTTTTCTGTTATATAGTTAGACTTGAATACAATCCAGTACAAAAAAGGGAACTTAAGGTAAAATAAACATGATAGCGTTTTGTGCGATTCTTCTTAGTATCGAATGGAATTGATTTTACTGATCATTTAACACAAAAAAAATGCTTTGAGGTTAGCTGTATCATGTGTCCAAAAAAGTCTTCGCGTGTTTGATACATTTTTCCTTACTGTGCAATGGTCGACCATTTCGTTGGCTCAGAATCGGTACCTGGAGAACAAAACCGAAAAGGCTCTGAAAACAAATCGCAAACCGCTAAATGGATGATGTACATGACTATGCTCAACAGAATCCGACAAAAAAGCGCATGCAATCGATCTGTGTGTCTTATTTGTGTGCGTGTGAGCATTAAAAGTAGTGAACCAAGGATGCTTGTTCTTTCATTTGAGAAAAAATAATCAAAATTATGCGTGACTATTTTTCATGCAATTATCGTTTGTTTCGTTTATTACTATAGTTCACATGTAAAACGTGTCAATTACAACAACATGTTCTGTGTTATGCTAGTTTCTGTTCAATATGGTCCAACCGGCTCGTCCGCGCGCACCAAAGGATGGCACTACACAGCCGGGGACAAGTTGAATGTATTAATTGGGTTGGATTCACTTTACATCGACATAAATAAAATACAGATGGAAATTATAAAGTGTATAATAAATTAAAACAATTCCTACAGGCTAAAAAACGATAAAATAGATTATTGATGGAAAAATTCCACAAACCAATCCGCGGTCCAAGACACATCGCATCTCGTACCTGTCATACCGCCATCCTGCCTACTATCAACTATTGGTTTGACTGCGCCTTTGAAGGCCGAAGCAAAAGGACATCGATACGAATCGAAACAAATGACAACTAACGGCAAAACCATATGAATGCTACGATAAGTCACAGTCGAAACTCAAAACGTACAGCGGACCAACTAATTTTGAAACTAAGCCTAAAACGTTCAATAAAGCAAATGGTTTTGCAAATGTTTCTCTCTGAATTGACATGCGTTGGCGCGTTTTTTTTTTCAAGTCGATTGTATCCTATGTGAAAGTGTATGTGTACTTGTGTTCTTGTGTTCTTTCGTGTGTTTGAGTGTATTGATGTTGTTGGCTTCCTGGGTTCAGATTTAAGTGTTTTATTGTCAATGATGTATCATTGAATTGAAATGAATTGCCGTTTGCTAACGCGCTTGGTACCGCGATGGTACTTCCAAACAAACAAACAAACATGACTAACGTTGAACACCCGCGCTTTTTTGTTTGTTTTCTTCTTCCCCACGCATGGGAGATTGTGGTTCTGTGTTTGCTGCTGTTTAATCAGTGTGTTTTGCTTTGACTTCACTACTTCCTCTACTTTGTCACAACATGTTCTGAAACAAATGAAAAGCAGTCTCTAGATGTGAACAGTTTACTTCTAACACAATTATGTTTTATCTGGTATTTATTAGCAACTTGTTTTTCGTTTATTATATGTTTATGCTACATGCTTCTTTTAGTGGGTGATTACGTAGCTGCAGTCTGTGCTGCGGTGTTATTATGTTTCGGTGATTTATCCTCTGTTTTTTTTTGTTATTAGTTTTGCTTTGCCCTAATGTATAGAGAGGTTATTAAACATATCAATGTATGAGAGTTGGATTTTGCATTTGAGGATAGCCTGAAGCCTCCCTGATGATCACCATCCGCTCCCCGAGTGCTGCTGCTCTAGTCTTGGGGAGACTCCACAAAGCGTTTTGGAACGTAGATGAGGGTTTGTGTTGAGCCCCCAAATTCGGCTTCACAGAGCTCAACCATTTACAATAGCACACTCCAACGAATGGCGCTGAATTACGACTACAAATATAGCTGTTTTATATCGGGGCCAGTCCCCATTTTCAACGTGTCACTCTGCGTTTATAAATATAAATCCTCTTAACAACGTGCCCCTTTGTTTGCAGGTGACATCAGCCCTAATCGCTATAAATCTGCCCACCTTCAAATTCGCTGCTCTGCCCAAACATGTAAAGGTAAAGGTTGCACTAATAAATTCTCTCTTGTAAATGGTTTATATTTATCTCTTTTACAATATTCTTTTCTATCGCTCTAGTATCTTTTATAATATTCTTAAAAGTAGCATCTCTAAAATTTGTTTTAATCCTTGCTTCTCATTTTCGATACATGTTTCAGTTTTCTTAACACTAAGCACTAAATTTTATCTCAGCTCTTTTAGCAGCGGCTCCCGTTTCGATCGGTTCACACATTCGAATGCACTCTAAAATAAATGAAAACAGTTTTGCTATATCTAGAACGTTCTCGCATACACGCAGTATAACTCTAATTTGCCACGCAAGGTGGCAGCAGCAATCCCCTCCATACAGGCACAGAAACGGAATCAACGTTCGTACACGCAAGGACACCCCAACAAATCCAAAACACACCCACGGTCTTTTGTTTCTTTCTTTTCCTCTTCTTCTTCTTCTTCTTCTTGATTTTGATGTATCGCCTCACGGAAGCGCCAGTCGCACAGCTCTTTGTTACTTAGACAAATGCCCAGCATTCGAGTGTTTTGATAACAAAGTCCTCCTGCGGCGCCAGTGGTTCGTTCGAGTAGGTGCTACAGTGCTGTGATCGGCCCTGGTTCAGGTCTCCGTCCAGCCAGAGCCCGAATTTTCCGCTGTAATTAGACGAAAGCGAATGGTTTTGGATTAATATTTTTGTCTTCAAGTGATTTGGTTCTAGGAAAATATTTCGGAGAACTTAAATATGTAAACATCAAAAGTTGACTGACTTGCTGGATATATTGAAGCTGCTCATGCGTCTGTTACGATACGAAGCAGAGCTTCGTTTTAAGGTCATTACAAGATATCCGTAATATAAGCAACATAACAATATAACTTATTCGAAATGCTGACCACTTCGTAAGTTTCGTATTGAATTCGACGGGTCGATTGCTGGTTTGGAAATATATGGATAACGATGTTTTTTTTTTTCAAACCGATAGATGTCGTCACTCTCCTTATAGTCACTCTAGTTAATACATTATTGAAAGTTCTGTTTCGTTGTTTCGCGTCTTTTAAGGTGACCATGGAAGCGAGCCACAAATGGCAACCAAAAAACCGCCTACCTTCCCACTCCACCTTCCGCTATTTTGCCCTGCTCTTGATGTAAAAAAACCATGAAACACATTTTTTCTACATGTGCTGCGTAGAATTGCTACTGCAATTTGGTGACATAATCACTCATCGTATTGAGATATGTTTACGATAAACTATCAACTCTGAAGAATGATTTGTGCAAAACTTTTTCGGACCTTCATTAGAAGGTTTCTTCTCAGAATGTTATTATTTTTCACTCACCTCAAGATTTCAACTGCTGTTTAATGTTATGTGACATAAGTAAGCTTTATGAAACACTTTTGAGGTGTTCTTCACTGGTGAATTTATCATCTGCTCTAAACATTTTATTATAAAACCTTTGAATAACTCACAATTCTGGATTTGAAAATTTTCCAAAAATCCACGATAATTAGTTTGCCGGTCTGCTTTAGTATTGGTAATACCACCCTTTTATATTGGCAGTGATGCCATACATAATTAGAGAAAAAAACCTTGCAATGCACTAAAAATAGCAATATTTTTAATTAGTCGCACATTGATATAGATAAAATTGCGGATCAAAACTACTTTCGTACGTCACCATGTAAAATTTCAATATTTAGAAAAAAACGATAACATTTGCCTAATTTCCATTTCAAATACTGCTTCCCCTCCTAGTTATCCGCAACCCTGTTGTCTTATTTACCGTCGCTATGGAATGCAAAAAATAAACAAACATTTCAAGTATTGCAATCTTTTCGAAATGCCTCGTCCATATAAGAAGAAGAAAGCAGCGCTCATTCGCGAAAATCAATAGCAAAATAGATGGAATACGTTAATAGAGTGTGTTTTGGGTAGCGAGTATGTGCGGGACTCATCAGTTCAAACAGTGGAAGAACTGCCAGAAGTGCCGGTTCAAAACAATACCACAGAATTTAGAAACTGTACTTGATCCAATAATTTGGTATCATCAGGTAAAGTTCTAAAATATTTTCGTCAATACGTATGAAATTATATCTTCAAATTTGCATGATAAATCTTTTCAGAGCAAATAGCCGATTTATCATCAAGCCCTCTCGTCAAGTACCACTTGACTGTTCTCTGGGTGAGGTTGCTTCCCTATTCGAAAACGATGATGTTGTCGACAAAATGGAAAATGTAGAATTTGTTGGTTCATATTTTTTGAATATGTGAGCTTCATATTCAAAAATTAAAATTAATACAAAATGCCATTGCAACAGAGTTTGTTCTGATTTCGTGTTGTGTTACTATACTTAATCCATCAATGTAACAGCTTCCTTTTTACTTTGTAATGTAAGAAAAATGCCAAGAACCAAACGAAGGCAAATAGTAAACTATCTTCTTTGGCAAAATCATTATATTCTCATGATTGCAATTTGTTAACTCCAGAATGAGCATGAAGATGAGATAAGTTCACTCTGTTCTGCTAGGTGATTTGAATAGTTTCAATGTTTACATTTTGTTCTTGCAACTGTGTTCCTTTCAGCACATAAATATTATTATTTCATTCCTCTCTACTCACAAATACTATTACTATATGAAAAAGTATTGTTTCACCAATACTTTTACATTTATTTTTCTTGGCTTCTGTCCACGTTCACCTTAAAGATCGTATTCTCTCAGTGTTTCAATAAGATATGACACTCAGTCCTTCGGGCCTTGGTTTAATAATCGGGTTTCACAGTGATTACATAGTCTTTCTATAGAAAAGAAAGAGAAAGGCTAGAAAGGCATTTACCGTTGTTGTGTGCACTTGTCAAACGAATTAAAATCAAGAGAAACAGTACTTTTCTTTGGAACAAATACGTCCAGAACGAGGACTCGAATCAGTATTCTTCCAATAAAAAGATGTATATAAGCTTCATGTTCCTTCACACCATCGAACGTCATAAAGCCAACGCCATTAACACATGTTATCGACCTTCACACAGATAAATATGAACTGTCATAATTGTGAAACTTCGAAGGCGTTGATTTTTGACAATACAACAGGAACAAAACGCCACATGCCAGTAACATGAAACTTATGGCGTTTTCGTTTTTAATTTACGCTACACCGGTGCAGTGCTACACTGAGGCATGAATAAACGAACAAAAACGACGAAAACATAAACAGTAACCATTGACTACAATAAACGATTCCATTGCACAGAGCTATACCAAAAGTGTAGCACTGGTGTAGTGCAGTTGGTAAAAACAAACGGTTTAGGTGCAGTTTTCGCTACACCGGTGTAGTGCAATTTGAAAACGAAAACGACATTATTCTTAACTTTTTGGTTCGATTATAGAGGCTATTCGCCTCTGCGGGCCAGATAAGTTTTCTGATCCTATGTGTGGGGTTGAGAATCGAATCCAGGCGGACGTCCCCATAACATGAAACTTTTGTTTCCAGGAATCAGCGCGATTTGGCATTAGTTTCACTTTCATCTAATTATCCAAATAGTTGTATCTTTTAGAACAGTTAACTAACACTCATACCCAATGGAATTGTGAAAGAAAGTCGTAGCTTTCATAGATCCTTCTTTTCTTTTAATTATCCCTTGTTTCAGAAACACGTTTGATGTACCTCAACGAACCCCATCCTTAACGTCACTAATTCTCAAGTCATTTGCAATAGATCCGAGTGAGCTCCTTCCAACTTGTTTCTGGTTCACCACAGGCTTTCTTAAAAGATTGCATACAATTTCATATGATATGAGTATCAACGTTTGAAATTTTTGATTTTTTTTACTCAGTCGTCAGAAACAGGAATCAGAACATCATGGATCATATGTTCTATTTTTCCATATGAGTTTTGGGCTATGTCGTTGAAGATTTATCGGTTTTTTACTGATTGAAAAAAATTTGAGAGGCAAAACGAGAGACACCTTTCGTAACGCTTACGAACAGATTCCAACTTGTTGATGTGGAACACAACTTTGTTTTCTATACAAAAGTGTCAACTAGAAGTTGAAAGAAGTAAACATATGAAAAGTAGTTAGATATTGCATACTTCCAGCTCAGTCAATTTTGCTATGATTAGTCATATTATTGCACCTACTGATATAAAATTGATACCTATGAATTCGATAGACTAGTTCCACATCATCAGTTCGTAATACCCTATTACTCTTTCTTTTGGTAATATTTGATTGCTATTCTGAAAGTACATACTTTCGAATATATCTGTGTAAAATTTCATTAAGATCGAAGAACTGTCATCTTTTCAAATGACAGCAGTTCATAAAGCACTGGTTCTATCCATAAACACTTGGTGAGCAAAACTTTGAACGTTGTTAACTCGATATGGAGTTTCTTGAAAAATACCAATGCGGCTAACAAACGATATCTCAAAAACTGTTCAACAGATTATCATAATTTTTGCCTTTCTCATATAGAAAGGCTATACATTCACTGCAAAAACCGACTTTTGAACCGAGTCCCGAAAATCCGAATGTCATATACCGTTCGACTCAGTTCGACGAGCTGAACAAATGTCTGTGTGTATGTGTGTGTGTGACAAATATTGTATGTGTGTGTGACTTTTCTCGGAGATGGCTGAACCGATGTTCACAAACTTCGATTCAAATGAAAGTCTCACGGTCCCATACAAAGTTCCAGAATTTCATTTGGATCCGTTTCCGGTTCATGAATTACAGGATGATATGCACCAATTATATTAAAATTATATCACTTAATTTCCTCGAAATGGCAGAACCGAGTTTCACAAACCTAGATTCAAATTGAAAATTTCATGGTTCCAAACAAAGTTCCGGAATTTAATATGTATCCAACTTGATAGGCTGATATGCACCAAAAATGTGAACTCACTCACTTTTCTCGGAGATGGCAGAACCGATTTTCACAAACTTATATTCATATAAAAGGTCTTATGGTCTCACACAAAGTTCCAGAATTTCATTTGGATTCAACTTCCGGTTCCGGAATTACAGGGTGATATGTATAAAAATGTGAAAATAATGAACAAAAAATGGGAAAAGAATGTCACTCATTTTGCTCGGGGATGGAAGTTCTTAAGATGTCATAAGAATATTCTAATTTTCATTCGGATCAAACCTTTGGTCCATTTCAGGAATACTTTTTTCATAAGCTACCTTTTTATATTGGCTAGAGATTTTCTCTAGTTTGCAGACCATGAGACTCTGTAACCAAATAAACCAGTCCCATAAATGATCTAATATTTATCCAAGTCCGACTACTGGTACATTTTTTTCCCACATTAAAATCGTCATAGAGAACCGTAAGTTCATCTTAGTGTATGGTTGAATGAACCGAATGTAACTATACCGATACCTAGCTTTCGGTTCCGGAAGTACCGGTGATAATAATCAAATATGATGAAATGTAGCTCACTTCACTTTCTGACATATGATTGAATAGATTTTCACTAACTTAAATTCAAATGTAGTGTATCAATGTAGTAATATTTGAAATAGAAATCTTCAAAACAATTTTCTGAACTTTTCAAATTGTAGTAGTTCGGGGAGTTTCTGCTGTAATATACAGGCGAAAAAGGAAAATGAGAAAGGCATCATTACACCACCAGGTGGATTAAAACTGGTTTTTCACCGTTCTATCTACATGCTTATGTACTTGAAGGGTTTCTTTTCATCTGAAAATTTACGATTGCTTGATATTATTTTATTTCAGAATTTCGAACAATCGATTTTTCGTTAGCATGGTAGAATTTTTTTGACGTGAATACGGCTTACTTTACCATAGGACGTCTCTTCGAAATTAGCTCTGTGGAAGAATGGATAGAACTTAATCGTGCATATCTCGAGTTGTACTAAACGCGATAACATAATTCTTTCATCATGCCATCAGAATTACGATTTATGATTCAATTTTCCACAGTGTGAGATAACCATTAAGGTGAAAAGTAGCGGAATGCGAAAATTGCGTTTTTGATCAATTATTCAAAAACTAGATCGATTTTCGAAAATCCAAAAACACTTAAGTTCTTCGAAATCAAATTTATCATAACTAAGTATTCTTAGAATTTTGAAATTTTGCTTTGCCGAGCCGTAATTGGTTTTTGAAATGTATAAACGGTCACTGTTCCGTCCCACGGGGCTGATTTTAGAACTGAAAAGTAGTGTTTGTAGCAGAATTTCACAAAGAATCTGAAAATGCAAAACAAAATTATAAAATTTTAGCTAAAACAACCGAAAATTGAAAAAGTTTACATAAACTTTTCTGCATTTTTTTTATTGCTTACGCGCTGCTGTTTCGTATTGAGGTGGTGTGAGAAATGCACGGTGGGCACGGTGGCATTATATCGTGAGCAAAAATTATATAAAAAATAATGACGCGAATATATGCAGTATTGGGTTTTGTGTTGAAATAAAAACGAGTTGAATACAATAAAATGAGTATTGTAAGAAATCGTTTATTTTCTAAGTAGCTGTCATTTATAATGCTAATAATGTCCAATTCTGTTGAGTTCAATGCATTGATGTTGCTGAAGCAATAAAGCCTGGCTGTGTGATATCGTATAACAGGTATTATTTTAGATTGTAGCAATTTTTATAGCAAAACTAGAACTTCATCATTGACAAGCTACTGAATGAAATGAATATAAGCCAAGTATTATCGTTCATTAACCTGATATACAAACAAAGTGATAAACATTGAGGGTCAGCTTCGAGCCAGTCAGCATGGAAAACTTATTGGAATTCAATGGTTTTTCGATTATTATGAATACAATGAATCAACGCTTGATTTTGCTTTCAAAATCGATTGAATAATAAGGAACTATGAAATAACTTTATATTCAATTTCGTGCCCCAAATATGTGCTTGAGAAAAGATTCACTAAATAATTTTAACTGCATGGTATGATGAATTATTAGTTATAATTGGAATGTATTCCAATAATGTAATCTACGAAATTATTAAACTATTGATGATTTCTGGCACCGGAGGCCAGAGGCTGTTTAGTCTTCGGTTCATTATCGTTGAAACAGACATTTCTAGACTCATCATGCTATATAATTCCGAAAGTCGCTTCCGAAAAAAAGTTAATGGTGAATAATTTTACGTAAATTCTATCTCATCGGCGGGAAGGGCCTGGTGAACGACTGGAAAAGATATCGAAAATACTTGAATGTTCTCTTGTCTTCAATCGTTCTTTTGAAGGAGAATTCAAAAATTCATTACTTCCAGTCTTTTTTACAAGACAATATAACGAGACGTAAGCCCACTGCGCTCAATCATTGAAAAAAGTTCTTGTTTCTATGTGTCCGTTTTTCTTGGTACGCTTTGTGCGACGGTTCGTTCAACTGAAGCGGATAAAATTTTGCGCGCATTTTATGACGCTACATTTCACCTTAATAATTCAAAAATAAGTTTTCTGAAACTTTCGCAAACGATGAGGAAAACTTATCATACTTTTTGCCTTGGATTGTGAAACTAAATTCATTCAGGTTCGGAAATCAAGTTCAGAGTTTGTGAAAATGAGTTCTATTCTTCTAGAGCTATTCTTGATCAGCATTCCGAACCAGAATTTTGCCACTGAATGCTGAGCCAGTGCCAGGTTCCAAATTTAGTTCTTGAACTCAGTTCCAGGTCCCGATTTCTGGTACAGACTTTGAATTCTGGTGAAGATAAATAAAGGATGGCAAAAAATACCCAACAGTTGCCAAATTCACACAACCAATCAACAAATACGAATAATTATTGATGTTCGGAAGTGTGAAATAAGTATGTCAATTTTATTCGTATTCGTTTTTATATTCGGACTTGCAAAATGTGTGTTTTTGACTGACTAAATATCTGTCAACGGGCTTGAAAACGTATCCCGTAATGTTCCCGCTGATGTCATTGATATGAACATTTTCAATGTCTCAGAGCAAATGATTACTTCAGTCATTCAGAAAACCAAGTCCTCGTATGCACAAAGTATCATTGTTATGCCAACTGCTATTTAGAAAAAAATATTCGGATATTTTAGCAGCTCACGTGCAAATATCTTCAATTTGTCGCTCCAACAGCAATCATTTCCAACTGATTTAAAATGCTCTGTAATAGAAATGGAGCAAAGTGTTACGTCGTTAATTACTGAGGAATCACGTCGCAGGGTGTTGAATCCAAGATTTTCAAAGCACTCATCAATGTGATTCTATTATCAGCTTGTCATCATTATGTAAGCAGTTACCAGCATGGATTCTTCCCTGGTCGGTCGGTTGGTTCGGGGCAAAACGATGTTAAACAAATGAGATTTAACATTGTTTTGCCCCGAACCAATGTCTAATAAATATCAGGTAGATACGATCTACACTAATCTTAAGGCCGCGAGCCTGTAAAGTTGCAGTACAAATTGGTAATACTGTATATGAGTGCTTTACAAGCGGATCAGGTGTTCCTCAGGGAAGTACGCTAGCACCACTTCTTTTCTCGTCGTTTGTGAACGAAACCTGTCTGTCTTAAAGCATGGTACTCTTACTCTCTTACTCTTTCAGTCGTAGACCACGCGGGTCTCTGCTGTATACAGGAGGCGTCTCCATTCAACTCGGTTCATTGCTGTTCGCCGCCAGCCTCGGTAGCTGCGAAGGGTCCGCAGGTCGTCCTCAATTTGATCGATCCATCTTGCCCGCTGTGCGCCTCTTCTTCTTATACCGGTCGGATCATTGTCGAGGATCATTTTAACCGGGTTGTTCTCCGACATTCTAACTTTGAATTCTGATTTGAAATCGATGAATAAGTGATGTGTGGGCACATTGTATTCGCGGCACTTTTGCAACACCTGGCGGATGGCGAACACTTGGTCCGTGGTAGCGCGTTCGCCCATAAATCCTGCCTGATATTGTCCCACGAATTCGTTTGCAATCGGTGAAAGTCGACGGCATAAGATTTGGGAGAGTACCTTGTAGGCGGCGTTCAGCAGAGTTATCGCGCGGTAATTGCAGCAATCCAGCTTATCGCTCTTTTTGTAGATGGGACACACGATTCCTTCCATCCATTCCTCCGGTAAAATCTCGTCCTCCCAGATCTTGGTAACGACCCAGTGCAGTGCTTTCACTAGTGCATTACCACCGTGTTTTAGTAGCTCGATTGGTAGTTGGTCAACGCCAGCGGCCTTATTATTTTTCAACCGGCTTACCACCTCCTCCTGGTCTGGGGCCGGCAGTCTATCGTCCTCCGCACGCGTTCCCAAGTTCGTTACCGCGCCGCTACTTTCGTATTCCGCCACATCGCCATTGAGGTGCTCGTCGAAATACTGCCGCCACCTCTCGATCACCTCACAGTCGTTCGTGAGAAGATCCCCGTTGGTGTCCTTGCACATATCGGCCTGTGGCACATGGCCTCTGCGCGAACGGTTCACCTTCTCGTAGAACTTCCTTGTGTCATTAGCACGGAACAGCTGTTCCATCGCTTCGCGATCTCGGTCTTCCTGTTGGCGCTTTTTTCTACGGGATGCCGAGTTTAGTCTGTTCCGCACCTGTCTGTATCGCTCCTCGTTTGCTCTCGTCCGGTGTTGCAGCTTGCTCGCCCAAGCTGCATTCTTCTCGGCCACTAACTGTTCACATTCGTCGTCGAACCAGTCGTTCCTCACGTTCGGAGCCGCCTTACCTAGCATTGCTGATGCAGTGCTACCTTTGGCAGAACGGATGTCTCTCCAGCCATCTTCAAGAGTAGCTGCACCAAGCTGCTCTTCCGTTGGTAGTGCCACTGCCAACTGCTGTGCGTAATCTTAGGCTACTCCAGTATCCCGGAGCCGCGCGATGTTAAACCGCGACGTTCGGTTTCGACGTTGGGTAGCCACCGTCGAAAGTTTTGAGCGCATGCATACAGCAACCAAGTATTGGTCCGAATCTATATTCGCACTGCGGTAGGTGCGAACATTGTTGACGACCGAGAAAAATTTTCCGTCGATCAAAACGTGGTCGATTTGGTTTTCGGTCTGTTGGTCAGGTGATCTCCAGGTGGCTTTGTGGATATCCTTGCGGGGAAAGAAGGTGCTTCTGACTACCATTCCTCGGGAGGCCGCAAAGTTGACACACCGTTGGCCGTTGTTATTCGATGCGGCATGCAGGCTGTTCGGCCCGATTACCGGTCGGTACATTGCCTCCCTTCCTACCTGGGCATTCATGTCCCCGATGACAATTTTTACGTCTCTGCGTGGGCAGCCGTCATAGGCTTGTTCCAGCTGCACGTAGAACGCTTCTTTCTCGTCCTCGGGTCTCCCTTCATGTGGGCAGTGCACGTTGATGATGCTGTAATTGAAAAAACGGCCTTTAATTCTCAACTTACACATCCTAGCGTTGATCGGCTGCCACCCAATCACTCGCTGACGCATCTTGCCCAGCACTATAAAGCCAGTTCCCAGCTCGTTCGTTGTGCCACAGCTTTGGTAGAAGGTAGCCGCTCAACGCCGCTTTTCCACACCTTCTGTCCCATCCAACAAAGCTCCTGCAGCGCTTCGACGTCGAAGCTGCGAGGATTTAGTTCGTCGTATATTATCCTGTTGCAGCCTGCGAAACCTAGCGACTTGCAGTTCCATGTTCCAAGTTTCCAATCGTAGTCATTTTTTCGTTGCGTGGGTCTATGCCGATTGTTCCGGGTCGTATTCTCTCCTGTATCATTCGTAATAGGTGTTTTACGGGCGGCTTATTAGGCCTGCGCCAACCCCCTGTTTCGCCGGAGGATCATCGTGCTTGCTCTGTTTAACGTCCCAACTAGCACTAGGACGATCCCGTTGGTGGGGTTGCCACCTTGGATTTAGCTGGACGGGATACAGCATTTCATACTCAGCCGCTGGATACCAGAACAGACGCTGTTTGAAGCCGCTCCTAACATGGAGTACAGGCGCTCCGACATCCTCTAAAGAGGACCCCCTTCCCTGTCAGCATACGACCAAGGTCCCACCGGGATTGGTTACCCGATCTTTCCTATGGTTGCTCGTATCCCAGCCGGCACCGCGGGGAGGTAGGGATAGAAGTTACTGGACAAGAGGCTAAGAACCACATTGGGGCCTGAATTGCGCATTTTCCAGTAAAGCATGGTGGAAAATAATTTTTTGCCGACGATTTGAAAATATTTTTGTTATTCGCAAAGAGGCTGATTGTCGTGAGTTACAACGTTTTGTTAATGGCCCTTATTACCGGTGTCACTACACGGTGAAAGCCAAGTGAAGTGACTGTGACCCTTATTATGGGTATCACTTCATAGTGGAAATCAAGTGAATGTCCTTATTACGGAATTCGCTTCAGAGACAAAAGTAATTACTTAAATGAACTTGATGCCATTATGAACATCACGCCACCAACATTTTGTTGAAAAAATTCGTTTTTTCCATCACAGTGATCACTTCGCTATGCGTGATACCGGTAATAGGTAAAATCAAGTGAAGTGACATGTAAGTTAAGTGAATGTGAAAGTGGAAATGAGAACGGTAATATCAGGAATCAGGAATCAGAACAAATTGGCTCGAATGGCACGTTCCCCTTGATATTTGGAGATTTGTGCCTTGCCATCCATATTATTTGTTTTCATCATTTTCCCGATGTGTTAGAGGGAGGGATCGAAGGGAAATGGTAAGGTTTGGACTAGGAGAATGGGGGAAATTGACGACACAAAAAACATAGAAAGCAGAAGTAAATTCTGCACCCCTGAGGGATGCTGAACAATCTGCTGGGGATCACATTTAGTGAAAGCAGAAGTAAATTCTGAACCTTTGCGAGGTCCCGAACAGTCTGCTCTTAAAGCCTATTCAGGTTTGTTACTATGTACGTTTTTCTGATGAACGATACGTACATAGATTTTCTGAAAACCATAGTTCAGACGGAATTTTGTTTTCTCTAGAAGGCTCATTGAGTCATCGTCGATACTGCAGAAAAACATGCGTTTTCCCACAGTAACCGGACCCGCCTTGAGTAACATCCACCGATTCAACAAAATCCCCGGATTTTGCAGATCTAATCTCATCAGAACATCGGATTCAGCCAACCCTTCCTCAGTATCCCAAGGAATAGGAAGGCAAACCCGATTTTGATGTAGACTGTAGGGTTCAATAATGAACTTACTATCGCCAGCCTGCTGGTTTATCAAACCAAGCTTCTGCTTGAGCCAGGCACTGCTCATCTCATTCTCCGGAGAGAACCAGACGATGCCGTACCTAAGTCCACAGCCTTTGAAGCTTGGTATAAACTCCGTAGACGGCGTTGTGAAGAGACATTTGTTCAAGTCTCTTAATAAATGGGCTTTCAGGTCCTCAGTGAACATACCGTTCAACATCCGGACCTGAAAGCGCTCAGTTTGTTCGGACAAGTGGCCTCTAGAAGCAGAAGCCGCCTTTCCGAGAGCTTGTCTTTTGCGAATCTTCTTTTTTAGATTTCGCTCAAAGTTTTTACCTTTGTCTTCGCCTTCTGTTTCAACGGTGGAAGGCGAAGGACCGGGTTGAACATCCATCGCAGTCTGACTACTCTCGAATCCATTCCGTCTGACTTCCATATTCTGGTCGTTCCGACACTTTGTGACGGAACTCCCAGGTTTCTGGCCATCAGACGGTTCGGAATGAGAGCAGTCAGATGATTGGATGTATTTTGTATCCATTTTCCGAAAAATAAAAGAGAAAAAAGCGATACGAATTTAAAGCGTGAAAGCGCGCGAGGAAATACTCAACCTTTCGCTAGTGCGATCCAAAGTAAAAGAAAGCCGAAAGTCCGTTCCGAAAGAACAGAGTTGGATACTCACTAATACTTTAATCCTAATTAGGTAATCCCAAATTCTATGGCAGAGAATTTGTACGCAATTATATTCACAAGTAAATATAAATGCTTCGAATGGACGAGTGCGACAAACTGTCCAAATCTACACACACCGACCAAAGATACACTTGAAGTGTTAAATCGGAGTAATAAATTGTACACACAGTGGTGCAAACGTTCGAGACATGCTCGGCAAACCCGCAGCCCAACTGAAAACCCCAGAGCAGCCCCCCCAAAAGCTGTTATAAACCAACAGAACAATAAATACCACAGAGGTCAAAGTGCAAAAATGACATCTGATTTGCATCCAGTGCACTGTCTCCACAGCCAAGGGAAAAAGGAAGCGACCAGGACATCAATTTGAGCAGCACTGTTCGCGAGCAGTTCCCAAACCGTCCACACCGCGGTGTACAATTTAACACTCCTGTATCTATATAGACAGCTAGCGCTGGCTTACCGCGCAGATTCCCTGCATGGCGCCAAGTAGTAAAGGGATATAATTTAAATCCAACGATCACACAGCGACAGATCGTGTGGAGATGAGCCAAATTGCTATTTACACATATAGCGAGTGCCCAAACAAAAAAGTTTGAAACTTTACTATCTTACCGGTATTGACCAGTACAAATAGTTTTACACCACCAGTTGCGATTGAAAGGCAACCGATGGGTGTGTATTTTGCATCTGTCACATACCTAAGTGCCCAAAGGCACCGAATGTAATGTGAAGATAGAGTGCAAAAACATTTATTTTTCCTCAGTGACACACATAGGAAGAATAAACTTACCTGAATGGTATGAGTTCATATCAAACCTGTATACTAGCCAAAGGGCTAATGGAATCCTATATACCGAAGTTTGACCGGCAATATAATAAAAACACAAACACTGGCTTGCGAAGACGCGATGATCGAGGCGACCATGGCGAAAAAAGATCAGCAGCCATCAATTTGGCTGATCGGCACTTTAAAATATGCTGTTTCCAGCCACTAAAATGCACTCATTGCATCATTATAGGGTGCGACAACCCTTTAAAAACACTGAAACCACTTCTATAGCTTCCACTCGCGCAGTTTTCACTGTTTAAACCGACTTTTATTTCGGAGGGTGTTTGTGGTGTTGTGTCCACTACCCGATCACTCACTACACTGTCCTTATTACATCACGCCACCAACATTTTGTTGAAAAAATTCGTTTTTTCCATCATAGTGATCACTTCGCTATGCGTGATACCGGTAATAGGTAAAATCAAGTGAAGTGACATGTAAGTTAAGTGAATGTGAAAGTGGAAATGAGAACGGTAATAAGGGCCAATATGTTTTACGAATGGTGTGTAATAAACTCTATGTTGCGAAATGATTCGTCATTAGCTATCATCGTATGAGAAGCATGTTTAAGTTTAATTACACCGTCGCTGGCACTCAACTGCAACGCGTTGGTCACGTCAAAGATCTAGGCGTCAAACTTCCTGCCGTCATCTTGTGATCCACTATGTTTGAAAGCACCGTCATTTCGTGATCCACTTTGTTTGAAAGCCAGTGGCCCTTATTACCGGTGTCACTACACGGTGAAAACCAAGTGAAGTGACTGTGACCCTTATTATGGGTATCACTTCACGGTGGAAATCAAGTGAAGTGAATGTAGGTCCTTATTACGGAAGTCGCTTCAAGGACAAAAGTAATTACTTAGATGTACTTGATGTCATTATGAACATCACGCCACCAACATTTTGTTGAAAAAATAGTTTTTTCCACCACAGTGATCACTTCACTATGCGTGATACTGGTAATAGGTAAAATCAAGTGAAGTGACATGTAAGTGAAGTGAATGTGAAAGTGAAAGTGAGAACGGTAATAAGGGCCAGTATTGGAAAAATCATGATCAGAAAAGTTCATTTCACTCGTGAAAAAATATTTTCATTCACGAAACAAGCATCCACAAAACTCTGAACCTCGAAGTTCACAAGTGATTTTTTGTGTCCACGAAATTTGATGACGAATTTTCACCCACAGAGATAATCGAAGAAAGGAGAGTACGATATTTTTCGATTGCTAAATATCCACTACCCTTCAGTTCGACAGCGAAGTGATTCGTGCAAGATTTAATTATTATATTTTCATCAATAAAAAAAATTTCTTCTTAGTAAATTCGTAACTGATCCGCAACCGAGGAATAATTACTGCGATATTTTCGATACACGTAGGGTGGTCAATATAACAATAATATTTTATCCACATTCCACACAGTGATCATAACGGCGAAAGGCTGCTTCAACTCCAGGTGGCTGATTACACTGCACTATTCAGATTAAAGCCAATAAAACGCTATTTAGCATGAATTTGATTCAAAGTAGTAACAGGAGGGCAGCCTTGTTAACAAGTCTCGAACACACAGTAGGTGCAGTGTTTGAGTGGCGCGTTTGAGTTGGCATAGCGGTAGTCTGCGCTCCTGTTACTTCTGCGTACGTTATTCAAGCTAAATTGGCTAAATTTTCTAATCAGCCTGCATAATATGGTTTGTGGTTGTATTTAATAATGTCTTTATTATTATTCTAACTATTATTAATCACAGCTCTTGCTACTTTTACTAATGATATTACTCCACTACCACGCCAGTGGCGAATAAATTTCAAATACGTCACCACTCATTGTGGTACACACTGAATATTCTCAGAAAGGTTCAGTTTTTTTTTTCAAATTTATTCATCATGTATTCTGCAAAGGGTTGAGATATAACGGCTATGAAAATTCATTTCCCAAAAAAACTTCTGTTCGAAAGTCGTATCCGATATATTCAAAGTGCGAACTTTTTTCTTAAATCAATATCATCAAGCAGAATGTTCGCTAGTGAACTTTTTACAACTGATTTTTTGCCATGTAAAATAAGTATCAGTGAGAATCCGGTTTGCAAAAAAGCAGTACTGAACTTTTCTGCAGTGAGTTATGTTATGTCTAAAGATCACTTGTGAAAAATTTCAGTCGCGATTTTCGAAATTTTGATTTTTTCCGGACAAAAGAAAGCACTATACCACGCTACATGGATTCAAAGGTTGGAAGCTGTGCAACGAAAATTCTTTCGTTAAGCTACACGGGAACTACCGTGGAGTAACCCGTCGAGCCTTCCGCCATATGGAGACCATTGTCAACTATTAGGAATTAAATCCTTAGCAGATCTTAGACATGCATCACAAGCTGTCTTTATGTCTAAACTACTACTGGCTGAATATGATGTTTCTAATGTTTTATCTCAGATCAACCTCGATCTTTCTTGCACACTGAATTGCGTATTACCAACTAAAGCTTGCTTCAGATAGAATTGGAACAAAGACAATTGCCTGTATTTCAGTTATTTATTATTGAATTCAAGATCTTTTTTTTATACAAATGTAGCGTTTTCTTCATACTTTTAAGAAAAAAAAACCGATAAAATTATTCGTCACGGTTTCGAAGGAATTCTCGATTTTTTTCTGTAACACCGCTAATTAGGTGGCGCACATCTTCTTCGTCCATCGTTTTAGCTATCTTATTCCAACAGGTCGTCAACTGATTGATGTCTTTGACATCCCTTTGCCTTGAGTCTCCTCTTCATGATTGCCCAGTATTTCTCAGTAGGGTGGAACGCGGGGCAGTTGGGTGGGTTAAGGTTTTTCGGAACAAACTGGACCTTTTTTCTCTGCTTGCCAAATCAGGCCAAAACATTGGTCGTGGGATCGAATGAACGGCAAAATTCGTTTTTGGAGACACTCTTTTTGGTACAGTTCCGATGTCATTGTCTTATTTGTAACGAAAACTTTAGTTTTTTTTTGCCACAGCTGCAAATGTCCTGCCAAATCATAATTTTTTTTGCAAATTTGTCGGCACAAACAAATTTAAATTTGGCTGGAACATCCCCCCAAGCCGTTGCCAAGTAAAATTTTTGACCTGGGATTTGCCCGAAGTCAGCCTTGACATAGGTTTCATCGTCCATCAGAAGACACCCGTCGAACTTGGTCAGCACCTGGTCATATAGTTTCCAAGCACGAATTTTGACCACACTATTCTGTTTTATGGTCCGATTTGGCTGTTTGCTAGCTCGATACGACTTGATTCCATTCCGGAGTCGAGTTCTCCTCACGGTACTATGGGCAGCACTGAATTGTCTGGCCAAATCACGGTCCGACTGATTAGGATTCCTCTTAATCGTCTTCAAAACCTTACCACGCAGTTTCCGGTCGACAGTTCAACTCCGACGATTGGCTTGAGGCTTCCGAATCATCGTCAATGTTCCCTTATACCGTTTGATAACGCGCCATACGGTATTTCTGGGCAATTTCAGCTGTTTAGCTAGTCTAGATGCAGACCACAATGGATTTTCCCAATAACTGTGCACAATTTTTTCCCTTCTTTCGGCTTCCATGTTGATTGTTTACAAGGTACTGTCGATTTGCGGAATGTCAAAAATCATACGTGAAGCTGACAAAATTCCCGACACGTGGGCGCCAAGAACTTCCAAATCCGTCCACCAGGAGCGCCACAATATGAGCAAAAGTTTTTTCCAATTCTAAATGAAACAAGCTTTATGCTAATAACAACCCGATTTTGGCAATGATTTGCCGCTTCAATGAGTGTTCAACGATGTATTTGACATCATTACGACATCGTTACAGTTTCATCGTCGATTGCAATAATATTAGTTTATTATTATCATATATTAATTAGCTTACTTGTTAGGTTAGCTTAGTTCTTTGAGACCTGTTGTTAGATAAGCATTTTCCCCAGAAAATCAACAAAAAGTTCCTGGAACAGCTGTCGGTGATAGCTCCATACAACATGGAAAGTGAGTGACAGCTGAGTACATCACTTTTAACAGACAAGCACTCACCACATGAAGTTTTTAAGAAACCGACTTAAAAGTTCTTGGATTTCGAAAGTAACTTATTTAATCTAATAGCCTTGTTGAAACTAGCGACGTAGGCACAACAATGTTTTAAATTCGAATTGACACGAATGTGCCGGCCCACGTCTGCATCGTCTATTCTCAGTTTTTAATGCGAATTAAGAACAATAAACAAGCTTGTCTCATCAGCAACGTTGCTCAAATCAAAGAAAAAAATATATCATTTTACTTCACGTTGCAAAAAAATCGTTGCGGGCCACATACCAGCGAGTTCATTGATCTAACTTTAACTTTCAAACATGCTTATTGCTACAAACCAACAAACAAAACTACTCACTCTCCAGCACCGATCGCCAGACTCTCCGGGTTACCCTTGATGAAGTACAAGTTCTCCCCGCTCCAATGGAACACCTTAAAGTGTGGATTGAATTTGTAAAGCAACGATTCGCCGGTACCGTAGAAGTGATCCGACACATGCAGCGAGCAGGACGTGAGGGCTCCAAAGACCTAAAACAAAAAAAAAACATCAGAACAACCGGCTCAGTGTGTGCTCATGGTCACACAAACATAGACAGCCGGTACTTACATTGTGTTCAGTATCTTGTATGACTATCAGAATGGGACTCTCTAGCTTGTGCATCTTCCTGTACAGTGAATTCAGCGAGAATCCATGTAGCGAAGTGCTGAACACCAGGGACCACGAGTAACCCTCGGCACGTGCTGGCAGGTGGGCGCACAATTTTTCCCTAGAAAAGCAATGCAAAATTTCTATGGTCAGAATCAACTACGGCTACAATTGTCAATCTCTGACGCAGGTCCTTTACATCGTTCGAAACAAATACACGAATGGAATCATGAATCGCGATCGAACTTACCGGTGCTCTTCGCTGAGGATCTCCGTCTGGCCGATCAGTTCCGGGATCTGGAACTCTTGATCGATGGAACTGGTCGCAAACAGCGTCGCTTTTCGGTAGTCATCTGTGCTCATAGACAGCACCTGAACGGAGTAGTGAAAACAAGAAAAAAATGCGATTAGTGGATTAATTGATCGAGCAAAAACAAGAAAAAAATAACGATTTTTTTTTGTTTTGATTCGCTACTTGGTTGGCTTGCTTTGCTACTACAAAAAAGGTGTGAGTTCTTGCTTGGAGTTTCAAGGCTAATCAATGCAGACAGTAGACAGAGAGAACAAGGAGTACTTGGTTGCTTATGTTTACACGGGATAGAAAAAAGAGGCTATGGAACAAATATCGGAAGTTCGCTGCTACGTTCAATGATTACTCTAGAGGAACTGATCGAATGTGTGTTTTGAATGAAAATCGTGTGGAGTTATACGGAGGCAATACGTTCATATCTACGGGTTGCAGTTTTGACACACGTCTAGATAAGTAATTTCGCTATACGGCATTCAACAACGGCATTCTTCTAGTATATATATTTGTGTACATAAATATTGTAACAACGAACAGTTAAAAATTGTCACTTCTACATCAACGGAATAAACCCGCGTTGACCAACGTAGCTGGTCAGTGACAACCGGATCAACACAGGACATCTATTTATTTACACTAGTAGTCTGTACAACTGCGTAGGTTTCTAAAACAAAACAAAAAACATTTCGGAACTGACGAAAAATGGTTCTCTGATCTGTATTCGTTTATAGCAGAGCGATCAATGGACTCGGATCGAATGATTCGCAGTTAGGTGTTAAACAATGGCATTTTAACGGATCGTTTATGTACATATGGCAGCAATGAAACGTGTTGCGAAACTTTTTGCGCATTTCCGGTTGCCCAATTCTGGGATGGTGAAAGGCTTTTGAATTGTTTCCTCTACCAAATGCTACATAATTATTGTTCTCGGTTATTCCTCTATTTTAACATTATAAGACTTTTCCGAATTAAAACTTTGTTTAAAAAATCTTCTAACTTTCTAAGTAGTTAAAAATGTGGGCAAAAAATTGTATTTAAATTAGTACACAATGGGGAAAATGGTTCAGAAATGCGAAAGACAGTTACAGTTACAGATATAGTTGTACCACAAAGTAATTTATTTAGGTAAAATGGTGTTCAAGCTCAACTATTTAATATAAAACAGAAGTGTTTGAAGAAGACTGAATAGAATGTTTCTGCAGTGAAATACTCAAACAAATCAATTGTAAATAGTTTTGATGACCGTATGAAACTCTTTTTTATCCTGGTTAAAATATTCAGTTGAACTTTGATTTTTGAACCAGATCCAATACGACTTATCAATACTGGTTAATATTTCGTGGCAGGCACGTACCCAGCCGAGGGGCCCAAGGAGCCCTGGCCCCTCCCGAAATCGGACACCTTTATAGATTGTAAAAGCATGAATCTAAAAACCGACTTTTGAACCGAGGCCCGGAGGGCCGAGTTTCATATACCATTCGACTCAGTTCGTCGAGTACGCAAAATGTCTGTGTGTGTGTGTATGTAACGTTTTTTTGCACTAACTTTTCTCGGAGATGGCTGAACCGATTTTCACAAACTTAGATTCAAATGGAAGGTCTCGTGGTCCCATACAAAATTCCTGAATATTATTTGGATCCGACTGCCGGTTCCGGAGTTATGGGGTAAAATGTGCAAAATAATCAAAATATATGTTCTAACTTTTCTCATAGATGGCGCGACCGATTTTCACAAACTTAGGTTCAAATGAAAGGTCCTGTGTAATTCCTGAATTTCATCCGGATCCGACTTCCGGATCCGGAAATATAGGGTAAAGTGTATTAAAAATTTTATACCATCGCTGAAAAGAGCAAAAAACCGTAAAAAGTCTTAATAGACCTCAAATCCTTTCCAATTGATAGTTTTCATCAGTAGACGGTCAAACAAACCGATTTCGGTTATTCTTTTAAGAATCGAAGAAAATTATTTTGAAGAATACCACAGTATTATATATGATAGTATGATTGATATGAGAAAGGCATCATTACACCACTAGGTGGATTAAAACAGGTTTACAACTTGAAAGAATGTTGGCCTTGTTTGGGAGGCGAAAAGGCGAAGAAAACCAAACAAAAGTTATAATACGAGATTATGAGTCTAGTGCTTCTTTGGATTGCACCGTGAAATTGTGGTTTTGAGAGTTTCGTGGTGATTGAGTCCACAGCGGTAGGTGCTACGATGCGCTAACAAGGGACAGTGTCAAAATTACATGAAATGGTGCTGGATGAATGGAGAAGAAGTCGATGAGAGTCTAGTAGTTCGACCGCTACTTCCGGAACCTGAAATCGGGAACCGCCGAAGTAAGTTTGTATGACTATCAACCAATATGTCTTATAAATTAGAGTAAGGAGTTCAGAAGCCTTCTGTTCTTCATGAGCAGTGCAGTAAAATTTCATTCAATTCAGTTGAAACCGAATGTGAAACACACTGACGTTCTTTCTACTGCAGTAAACTTCACACTCTGACACACACAACTTTCACTGACGTACCGAACGGGTAGCGTTCAGTTCTTCAATCGATTCTCTTCAAATCAAAACTCAGTTTAACCACCGTCAGTTGATCTCTTGAAGTAACAAAATATCTCTTTCAATAGTATGAGAGCGATCTTCAAATGAGGTTTATGTTAACATTCGAATGGATGCAGGATAATAGATGAAAGACAAACCAGTTAACTGAAATATCAATTACAGAATACACATAAATTAATATTTTCCTCCTTCAGTTTTCATTTTTAATACTTTACTCCATTTATAATTCTATTCATTCGAACTTGCTCACTACCAAGAGCGAAGACAATGAAGGAGCTACACTACTTGGCACTCGAAACTGAGCAAGCAAAACTTCAAATGACGATTGAAAATGAAATTTTACCGCACTGCTCACGAGTCCAAACGAGGGTGCCATCTTGGCCCACTCATTTTCATACTATTCACGAATGACCTTTGCAGTGAATTCTAAAAATATATCGCACCATCGCAAATCCTTGTAGATTGTAGTAGTCTTCAAAAAGAGAGGGTTTTATACTGCGTTTTATATGCTGCGAAAGCTTATGCAGTTTTGGTACTCATCATGTAACGAATCAGAAGAATTTTCTTACCACCAGGTAAAGAAGGAAAACCTAAATAAATAAAAGATAAAGCACCGATCGAATAGGCCAGCCATTCTGGCGCAGATAACGTTTTGAGCGTAGGGTATATTAGCAAGAGGTGCAATAAAAGTTGGATTCATTCCTTCTCATTTTATCCTACGCGATTTGTAGAATTTGTTATTAGATATGTAAGCTGAAAACTTGTATAAAAACCCAAGAAAATTGAATAAAGTCAATCATTCCTTGGAAGAGTGTTCTCGTAGTCACTACTTCGAAAATCCCTTCTTGGCAATCTGACGATAGTTCTTCAGTTTTGAAGATTTCTAACGTTCGTTGCAATAATTAATTGATTAGCGCACGGAGTTCATCCTCGTTGATCCTCTCGCTCAGATAGTTCTAGAACGTGTTTTAACATGCTTCCGTTCCATACTCACTCCTTAGTGGAGTTTGTACGAAGGCAGCGGGTTTAACCGTTCAAAGAAGTTTCTACCGTGACTTGACAGACTTCCAATTTGCTTCAAGTTAAAATAGTCCCATCTTAACTCAGTAGGGTCGTTTCCTTCGCACGACCGAGTTCAAGATTGGGTACAAAATTTACACATCATATGCAACATTCAAGACTTCAAAGATGTGTATTTTCTCTGGAATGTTTGCATTGCAATAGTACGCAGTATTCTGGAATATGGAGTTACAATTTGGTCCTTGTATCACAATATTCACATCGATCGGATCGAAATGGTACGAAAACTGAAAGGGTTTCGTCCTATTTGATCTTCGAAGACTACCTTAGCTGAATTATTACGTTACGAGAATCGCTGTGCTTTCATCAACCAACATACTCTGTTAAATATATGAATATTTATTCAGCGGTTCTTCGTTTTTGATTCACTGGAAATGTCGCATCCCTACTAATATATGATAATTTACTTAAAGTGTTAATTATTTTCTATGTGAGTTCAGAAATTCTTTTAAGTTCATTAATTACTTTTGAATATGCACTTACGCTTCGAAGAAACAACAGGTACTAAATGCGCACCAAGAAATAGATACATAAAAGATTAGGGCCCCTCCCGAAACGAAATCCTGGGTACGGGCCTGTTTCGTGGATAACTTGGATCGCTGAAGGTTTTTACATAATATGCAGCAATCCTTATAAGTCGCAACGGATTTGCTTCAGATTTCAACTTAGAATTAAGTTTACACAAACTTTGTTCTAAGCTGAAATCTGAACTACAAATTGGGAGATCATAGAAACTATGTTAACTAATTTTTAAGGGTATATTCGAAACGTAGCACAGTCTTGGTTAACCATAATTGGCCCGAACACCGAAAAATGGAACATTTTTGTCGTGAATACGACTTACGAATACGAATATTTCTTGATGTACTTAACCCAACAACATAATTTTTTCTACAAGTCATCGGAAATATGATCAGGAATTTATGATTAAATTTTCAACAGCGTGAGATAACCATAGATAACTGAAAAACAAAGTTTTCTAAAACTTTTTGAAATAATGATGAAAATTCATTATGCATGCTTGCCTTTTTCGCACCCGGACGACGGTTTTGAAGGTAGTCAGGCACATATCAGTTCCGATTATCTACTGGACGAGTATAAAAGGTAATTTTTGATTGAAAATCGTTCATTTCTTCTAGTGCTTCAGACGGAACTGGATGTCGAGGTGAGGTTCTCCCGCCATCAGTAAGAACAAACCTAATATAAAGCTTGAAACGCTCAGTAGTGCTTTCATTTGGATTTCGGTCGTCAGGAGGAGCAGTCGGTAACGAAAACGCAGACCTTTTGCGTGGTACAAAACCTTAAACGCACAGGTCCCAGAGCCAGTTTTCCTTTTAAGAAGATCGATTGCTTCATCCTGCTGCTGGTCGTTTGCATGGGAGCAAAACCAGCCCTTCTAATGGCTCCAAATGTAAAGAACTGTAAAAATTGCTTCTTTGCGAATCGGAAATTAAAACCATCAGTGCAGTGCAAATCTAGGATAACTTAATTAGCTTTGTGCAATTTGCGCAATGCAAAGTTCGCAACAGTGTTCATTATCGTTTAAATCATATCGGCTGTTTCGTAATGTATAATTGTATGTCAGAATGTTTAATGTAACTAATCTGTACTTTAGTTTAGGTGTATTGTTTCAAATTCTACACGCAAAACCCAACGATCGCAAAACAACTAAAATGTTAGTTGTTATTTCTGAATTTGATTGGTTAAAATTTGGTACAAATAATCGATTGTTGCTTTAACTAAACTGTCATGTTTAATTTATCATGCTAAACTGGTAAGCAATGACACCCATCAAAGACACGCACCACAAACGAGTAATGAAACATTACTGTTGAGAAATGACGGGGAAAAGAAATGTTTCGATTAGGTGTCACACGTGCAACTGAGTAATGACACATTCCCAACAAAGCTACCTGTATGCATGAAAGCAAAAAATAATTCAGTTGTCAGAGTGGCTCACTAAAAGAGCTTTTTTGATTCCGTTTTCAAGAATGTTGCTGATAAGTCTGATACTACAGATGCACTTTCAAGAAAATACAAATACTATCACTTGACTTTAGCAGTAATTTTAAAGCATTAAACGTTTTTATGCTAACATAAACTGTCCAAAAATATATTGCAGATGAAATTAAAACATTTATATTGTAAGAATATCAATTCAAGTACATGGAAAACTTATTATACAATTAAACTCTGTTTTTCTGCATACTTTCACTTAAATGGATACTTTCACACTACGTAACTGACATAAATGACGTTCATTTGCCATTGCAAATTTCCAATGGTGAAATGAAGAGGATATTTGTTTTGCGTCTTGCTGTCTTCGTTTTCAACCAAGTGACAGCATTCGAATACAGATATTTAGTTTAAATGAAGGGTTGTGACAAAATCAACAGATATGTTAGTTTAATCTACAACATTTTAGTTGAAACAACCAGGACGTAAAACAAAAATTGCACTATTGTAATTTTGATTTCTGCGGGTTCTCCGTGTAGTGGTGAAAAAAGGGGAAAGCTTGCAAAATTCACAAAATCGATCCAATAATTGATATTCGGCAGTATAATGAAAGAGTGTCAGTTTTATTCGTTTTTTCGACATCCAGTCATGTCTCTGGCATTACACACCCGTACTTTTTTCTGTAAATTTATGTTGAAAGAAGATTTATGGGAAAATAGAATACAGTTATTTGCTCAGGACGACCTTTTAAGTAGTGAGCAAAGTCGTGACATTGCATTTCTTTTGTGGAATTGTTTCAACAGACTTCGCAGCCGATTATTAGCATACAGAATCATTGCATGGCTAGTATTACGATCCTACTGACACTATGAATCCTTCCAGGTTGGAGATCGAACATATGACAACTGGCTTGTAAGACCAGCGTCCTATGCATTGAACCGCCAACCCGTGGTATAGTATTTGAGTAGACGAATTCATTTTTTCAAAGTTTTAGTCAATCTTCGAAATAAGACCTGAAAAAAAGAGAAATCTTGGTAAAACGGGCATGATAGTGAATGTTGCGATTCTTCTAAATATCATAAATCGATTCTACGATAATTTTGTCGTGAATACGACTTACTTTATTATGGGGCGCCTTTTCAAAACTTACCCTGTACAAGAATGGGCAGAACTTTATTGCGAATATCTCTTGATGGGCTTAACCCAACAACATAATTTTTTCTGCGAGCGATAGGAAATATGATCAGAAATTTGTGATTGATTGATTGGAAAATTCATCACGTTTGCTTGCCTTTTTCCCACCCGGACGACGGTTTTTAGGTAGCCAGTCACATATTAGTTCCGATTATACACAGAACGAGTATACAAGGTAAGTTTTGAATCGTTCATTTCTTCTAGTGTTTCAGACGGAACTGGATGTCGAGGTGAAGTTCTCCAACCAACATCAGTTAGAACAAATCAGGTATAAAACGTGAAAAGCTCAGGTCGTGCTCTCATTCGGACTTCGGTTGTCAAGTCGGCAAAGAAAGCGGTACAAAACCTCAAACGCTAAGGTCATGCTCTCATTTGGGCTTCGGTTGTCGGGAGCAGCAGTCGCCAGTAATAAGAGCAGACCTTTTGCGTGGTAGAAAACCTCAAACGCTCAGCTCGCAGAACCAGGTCCCCTTCAAAGAGGATCGATTGCACCATCCTGCTGCTGGTCGTTTGCATTGGAGCAAAATACTACGAAAAATGGACCACCGCTGCTTCAATGAACAGCGAAATATACATCAAGGAATGTTTACAAAAACGACTTCTACCCATGATTCGAAGCCACAAGGATCCTGTTGTCTTCTGACCAGATCTTGCTTCTTGCCACTACTCGAAATCAACAGTAGAATGGTATACTACCAAAAATGTCACTTTCGTCCCAAAAGACATGAATCCACCAAATTGCTCACAACTTCGACCAATTGAGGAATTTTTGGCATTAACGAAGGCACATCTTAGGAAACATGTCTCGGCAGCCGAAACCATTCAACAGTTCGAAAACGATTGGTAAAAAGTGTCAAAACTTGTCGCCAGGAAGTCTTGAGGACAGGAATTTAATGAGGAACGTTCGCAAGAAGGTGCGCCAGCTGGTCTACAATGGCTAAGTAGCAAATGTTTAGAATAATATTCTGTTGTTGTAGTCTAATATTATCAGTATATCGAATAAAATTTGACTATCTAACACTTGTGAATTATTTATAGCGAAATGAAAGTGCGTCCATACTTTCTGGGACAGTCTTTATATCGATACAGACACAAGTAGTATTTTTACACGTAATAGATATATTACTATGTAGTCACCGAGGAAATTCCGGCTTGTTTGAATTTACGTCAAGTGTAAATTTCATTTTTCTAAGAGTGTACAAAAAATTTCGAGCCAAATTTAAAAATTTTTCTATTTGTTTTTTGCATCGTCGCTCTAAATGATGGGCTGAAATTTCATACACACTTCAGCCTGCGATACAGGAAAAGGAGAGAATATTTATAAGAGAGTAAACGTTGACGAATACAAGGTGTAGATCAGTTCAAATGAATTAGAATGACGGTAGATGCACCGTTGATATTTAGATGCGTTGACGAAAGTTCGTCTGAATCGCACTTAGTATCGTCCATATTTTCTTGTTAGGATTTTAATTAGTATTTAGACTGTTTACAAAGCTATTACTATACTTCATTATGGCATTACAGACTGTGACAATGCAAAAATACTCCTGTATTGTTTTCACAAAGAGGCCATTTCCTTTCTATGGATTTGACAAATGATTGTACATTTTTTTTAAAACAAATGAAATATAACCTTACAGTCAAATCAACTTGTTTATATCAGCAGTGGTACTACATAATTATAATTACAATATCTGCATTGAATTCCAGTAGCTAGCATTGTTTGCGGACACGGTAATTTTCAAAACAATGCCACTAATCTAATAATAACCTCTTCTTCAATCACGAGCTTAAAATTAGTCATCATTCAAAACGAAATTATCACAAGGCTATTTCCTACTCGTGATCGAGCACAATCTCACAAAAAAGCGCATCAGCACCGAGATATGTACATCCAAGCCGTAGATGACACTTGTGAACACATCATCCGTACTAGAGTAAACCGTCAAAACAAAGTCGACCGTAAATCGTCCGCTGTTTGCACCGAAACAGCCTCCGGCGCGCAAACAGTTAAAGTCGGTGGAGTCAAGATGGAAGAGGAGTTCTTCGGATTATAGGTTTTTTTCGTGGAATTGCGTTTCCTAAAATGTCGAAATTTTTCTACTAGCCGGAAGCACTGTTTCAGATTTACCCAGAAAATTTTCCACAATGTGCTAACGTAGTTGTTTAAATCAGACGTAGAATAAACGGAACTCGGTACTACGCACAGCAAAAAAAAAAAAGGAGAATAAGATGAGATCAGTTGACCCAAATCGCATCGTAATTTAATGCCTAGCTTAACTTGCCAACTGAGTGATGCACCCATTCTGACAAAGCGCCCCGTAATCAACAGGCAATCTAAAGCACCTACCGAACAATCTAGTTGAAACTAATTTCGTTTAAAAACGCACCCCCGCGCAGCCCAGGTGATGCGACGACGACGACGACGATTTAGTTTACCTATTGTCGTTGGACGCGATTATCGTTTACAAAACTGATTGAAGCATCCTGGACCAGATTGGTCATTTACGTCGGCCGAGCAGTTATTCTAACAAAGCTGCACACAATTGTTATTGTCGGTTGCTTTCATCGTAGATGCACTGAACTGCCTGTAACCAGGTTTGGCGGTCGGTATTTAACCCCGCGCATCAAACTATTCAAGTGCATACAATTAACACGTGCTGTGATTAGATGTGCGGAATGCGGACGGGAGGAGTGGCTGAGATTCTGACGGAGGGTGAGGTGAACCTTCGTTCGGAACAGACATTCAGACATCGTGTTGCTTGTAAAAGTCAGGGGAGGGTCAGGTCAGCCCAATGCGCGTCAGGCGGTTGGCGTGTTACTAACTCATGATGTTTTACATGAGTGAAACAGTTAATGTTTATAATTATTCGCTTAACCAATCGTGATTGAGGATCAAAGGTGCGTGAGCCGAACCGAAAAGAACAGAAGTGATTGAATTGAAAGTTGTTTAAAACAGATAACATAACTGGTAAAATTTAACATTGAGGGTCCGAACTTTCGCTTGGCCGTCGCAAAACTGTTACAAAGAACAGCAGAATCTATAAAATCGAATGTTTTTTTTTCAATAACAAAACCATCATCGGGATAAGAAACCACCAATAGAAAAATCGTTTGAATAATACTAAAATCAAAAAGTAAATTTCACATCAGAAACTCATATATAATGGTTTGTATCATTTAATTCACACAGTAAAAATTTATTGAAATTACCAGAAACGTAAATCCCAATATGATTCAATACATAAAAACATCATTCGTTAAATAATTGAATTTTAGATGATTCACTTGAATTTGTGTGAAACATACCCAGTATTTTACGCAAACACGTAAAATTGCATACTTCGATACGTAAAAATATATCAAAACGCATGAATCTTGTATTAAATCAACTTGAAAATGCATCAGATTTGACTCTGGTGTATTTCAGATGCCATTAATTTACATTTTTTTTCCAATTCCAGACATGGACATGACATTAGACTTTACATACATATTCCGATTTAGGTGAAGCTTTGCATACATTTTAGTATAACATAGCAATTGTTCTGCACGGACGGAGAGGCCTAATCGACTCAAGGCTGATTTTGAAAAATGAAAGTATGTATTTTTGCAAGCACTTTTTTCAAGTCACTGTAACTTCACAAACTATTAATTTGATCCGAAATGTGTATAAGAATAGGTTGTAGAAAACCTAGAGAACGCTCGAATATACACTGAAAAAAAAATCAATAATTTTTAAAGAATTAGATCAATTTAATTTTATTCCTTTTGAATAAATTTGACGAAAACAAATCATAATTTTGAAAATTTTGTTGCAACATAACTATTAAACAATCAAAAACACTTAGGGCTATTGTAGTCATCCATCAACGAACTGTGATAGAATCGAGCATAGTTTTTTTGTTGCGACTCTACTTCTGTTATGGCGACGCGAAAACTCGAAGAGAATGCACCTATTTCCATCAATCAATGGATCAAAAGAAAAGAAATAAAAAATATCTGTGTGTGTGTGTGTGTCTAATGATGTCACTCGATTTTCTCAGAGATCACTGAACAGATCTTTACAAACTCAGATTCAAATGAAAGGTCTTATAGTCTTAAGGACATCCGGTTCCGGAATTATAGGGTGATATGCACTGAAAAAATGTCACTCACTTTTCACCGGCGTGATTGATTTTCACAAACTTAGATTCAAACGAAAGGTCTTAAAGTCCCATAGTTTGCGATGGAATTTTATTTTTATCCGACTTCCGGTTCCGGAATTACGCTCCTAATTTTCTCGGAAATTTTTTAACCGATTTTTACAAACAAAAATGCAAATAAAAGTCTTAAAATTCTTTAAAGTCTCCAAAAAGTTGATCCAGATCCAACTTTTGGTTCCGGTATTACAGCGCGATAAGTGGAAATTTTCAATTTCATGAGTAATTTTTCAAAAGTTGTGGAGAAGCGAGGTGCGAGTTTTTATGGAACTTATTGGTGAATGCATCCAATTGATAGATTTTATTAGTTAGTGGATATTTAAATTTACTCCGGGACTACAAGTTCCCGGTTTCTGCTTCCGAACGCATCGGTAATAGTGAAGAAAATCTCTAAAAACGGAACCCACTTCGGTTTCTCAGAAACGGTTAACAATCATGATTCAAATAAAAGCTCTCAGTGTCTTCAAAGATACTGTCCAATTTCATCCAGAACTGGTTCCGAAATTATAGGGCGATGAGAATCCAAACTTTTAAGCTGTCATACAAAATTATGCCAAACCGGTACGTGCTGGTACGAAAGAAGAAAACACCACCGCTTAGCACACATCGTACTTTTTTAAATGTTGAATAGTTTGCAGGGTTGCCACATTTGAATGTATATTAACTTGACATAACTGCTTACAAATTGATAAAGTTATAATAGTTTAGCCCAGAAGAAAGTTTTTGATTTTATTCAAGTTTGATAAAATAATCTTGACAGAATCTTCTAGTGATGTTTTTGAAAATATAAGTAATATGAGAAAGGCATCATTGCACCACTAGGTGGATAAAAAAGAGTTTTCATTTTAATAAGTATTGGTAGCAGTCATCAGTATTACCGAGTATAAAAACTTTAAACTTCACGTAACCGTATTTAAAACAACTGTAAGATCATATTCCAGCCAAGCGACCCATTCTTCATAAAGTTTATAAATCAAAATGAAGAGTCGGTATAAAGCTGCGTTAAATAAATGATTCAAATTTCAAGTTTTTGATGAACATTAAATTTATTAATATTTATTCGGAAAATGGCATTTGATTAATGCTTTCCTTGAATATATGTGTGTGTCATGTCGTATTTTGAAGATTCCATAATAAAAAAATCTTCGATTTTTAAGTTTTCTCTGAATGAAAAACCCCTTATGCACTTTCAATCGCCTCGAAATAAATGTGGATTAAGTCTTTATGATTAAAAAAATATTTTTTCTAACTATTCGTTATTTTGGTATAAATCAACTTAATTGCGTAAAAACTTGTGCTGGTGTTTTAAAAATAAAACACGAAAGTCCATTAAATTTCCTCCTTTTTGCTTTTTGAAATTTATTACGGTAGACAATCCAAATGGTGGCCACTAAATTTTGCTTAATGCAAAATGTACTTATTGTGCCATAAATATACTTCAATATTATCAAATTTGCTCTGAGTGAAACCAATTACTAGTTTTGTGCAAGAATCGTGGCATCCAATTACTAGTTTTGTGCAAGAATCGAATCGACAACAATGCTTCGAAAAAGATGTTTTTCTTCGTGCAATATTGATAGTGTATGCGCTGTTTTGTCGTGAATACGACTTACTTTACTAGGGGGCGCATTTTCAAAATTTGGAAGAGTGATAAGTTTATGAATGTGAATATATCTTGTTTTATCTAACGTATCAACATAATTTTTGCTACATGCCATCGGAAATATAATCATCAATTTATGATAACATTTTCAGTTAAATGACATAATCACAAATAATTGAAAACTAAAGTTTTTCGAAATGTTTGGTATCAACGAATATAAAAGAAGAAAACTCAAAACGACATTCTCGTATCTGACGTTCGCAGTGCGAGTTTCGCTTCAAGCGAGAGCGATTGCGTCATCCAGTTGCTGGTCGGTTGCATTGGAGCGAAATACAACCAAAAGTGAACAAAGATGGGAAACATTCTACAAAATCAACTCTTCAGCTTAGTGCAAACCTAGAATAATTTGATTAGATTTGTACACTTTCCGCAGTACGAAACTCGCACCAAACGAGTGCAAATAAAGCCAGCATTTGGTTTCTTCGAGTTCGAGAAAAATGCTCCGAACAGTGTTTAATATCTCAGACAGTTCCACAATTTGGCCTTTCTGAAAGTCAGAAATGAATCCCGCGCAGTATTTTGATAGTCTCTTCTGTTGAAATATGCAAGTCCGAAAAAAAATAACCACCCATTTGTGGAAAAGCTTCGAACGAAATCACGTAAATAGAAAACCCATCACAAAGATTGCTTCAGTATTGAATCAATTTGCGCTGTAAGTAGTTCTGCTGCATTCTACATTCAGCACTTCTGAAGGCTCTAAATGTTATCTAAAGAACTATTAGAATTACTTATCTGTTGAAATATGCACGGAACGACCGAAATTAGCTCTGCGCCTAATTCGTATTACTGTTTTTGAATTAGTTGATTTTAACAACAAAATTTCCAAAATAACTATGAAATTAGTTAAAATTGAGAATTTACTTTGCTGAAAAAAACTCTAATTTTTAGAGAATGTGTTTAGTTGGCGAATATCCTGGACACAAACCAGCAATATTTCAATCCAACACGAAATTCTCATTGACAACTAATTTTGTTATTAAAATCAGAAATTTTTTTCTATTTATCTATCACCATCATTACTGAAGAACAGCACAAAGAAAACAAAAATTAAATTGGGATTATTAACAAGTTTATTAGCCAAAAACTCTTGAGAAGTGTCAAAGCAAAACAATCGTTTAAAAGGCTAAAAAGGACAGTCTTGTTGAAACTGCTTGCAAATTGTTTAGATGTTTATCGAATGTGTTACGATATATCCATATATCGATTTCTAAACCGATATATAAAGATGATTCAAACTCTTAGTGGAAAGTGTATTTACTCAGAATTTGTGCGCATTTGAAGCGATTGTGCGTAATAATGTGTTTACGCGGAACAGTGAAGTGAGTCTCGAATGTTGCGCTCAAATTGTATATGTATTCGGTTTATGTTTTCCGATTGCTTAAAGTTTTCAGTGAGAGAGTCGATTTCGCGAAGTCGAATGAAGAAAACTGCGACTTAGAAGAAAAATTTTCGAAAAGAAGTTGATGTTTTGTTTAGGTCTTTTTCTCCAATATAACATCGTATTTATACCTGCCAATAAAGAAAAGACAACCGCGACTTAATTTTTTTTCGATAGTAGTGTGTAGTCATTGCGGTTTTAACATTTTCGGTGACAGTGCGCCATAAAGCTGCAGATTGCTGAAACCAATGCAATTATTTATGTTGGTTGAAAACAACGTTTTATTTCTCTAATTCAACTAAAAAATTAGTTGAATGGATATGAAGTGTGCCTTAGCTAAGAAAAAACAGCACGTTTAATTGGTGAATTCAACTAAAAAAATAGCCATTTCAACAAATATTTTATTATTATTAAGGGAATTAGAATTAAAAAATCTAAATTAGCAAAAGTAAGATTTTTTTAGTTGTCTCAAAAAATAACTAACTAAAATCAGAAAATCAAATAATTTTTTCGCCAAAAGGCTGGTTTTGGTCTTTCCGTGTGCAAATCAAAATTTTAAAAAATCAGTTTAGTGAAGGTTTACAGTCTGGTAGAGTCTAATTTGAATATTTTCGCATACTTTTATAGGCATTTTTTAATTGTTTTTTTTTGTGTATTGGTTTAAATACGCTTTGTTGACTTTAGGGTGTGCGAGTGGTCTCAGATGTTTTATCGTTCATTACATTAAAGATATTGTATTGTTCATTTCCATTACAGTAGAGAAAAATTTTCATAGAGGCTCTTTTCGAACCTAAAACATCAATATAGAAAGCCGTAGATATATCTCATACTTCTCATAACTAATCCGTACTTTAGTGAAGGTGCTTCGAGAGTTTCTAGGTAAAATGCGTAGAGAGATAAAGCTGGAGTTTTTTTTTCGGAAACGTCAATTGTATACGTTTTTAACGGTTTTCGTGCTTTGTAAGTTTACTACATGTTTTCATTTTTTCAATTTAGATCTTTCTACACAACATAATAAAAAGATTACCGAAATGAAACTTCTATAAATTCTATTAATGAAAAAGGGGAAGGAAACGTGCCAGTATTATTCGTATTCACGTCATCCAGTTATGTCTCTGATATTACCCACCCACCTGTTGTTGTAGCATTTTTGTTTATTTTTGGTGAGTTGCCTGCTCCTATTTTCTCGTTTACTGTGTATAATTTTTAAGTTAAAGTGCAAGGTTAACGAATACTGTATATTAGGGTGCTACATATATATTGGGGAATGTTGGGTCATGGTTTAAAAGAGTTTTCATATAAATTTAAGCGAATTTTAACAAATTTTTTTAATAGTGTCATCATACTTTCATACTTTCAAATTTTGTTGAAATCGGTTTCACATTTTCAAGATATTCAAAGAACTTTTTAATTTGTAAAATACAAAATATGCAGTCTGTGATGAAAATGTATATTTTGATAATTAAAATATATTTGTAAAAAATTCAAAAATTCTAAACACTCATTGAAAAAAGTTTAATGGAAAAACTTGATTTTGGGTGTCACTAAAAAACAATGCATCCTATCTCGATACCAATGTAATTTAAAGTATTCATGTCTTCAGCATGTTTTCTTGTTCAAACATGATTTACAACTTTTTCAAAGACTTAAATGCTCTATCTCGTATTGTATACAAAAAATTTTTTTCTACGTTTTTTTTTATGGCAACATTAATTATATTCAAAAAAAAATCGAGTGTTTTAACATAACTGGGACCACTGTGCGTTGGTGCAAAAAAGGAAACAATCTTCTAACTAGGTCCCAAAACATCCAATCATATGAACCGACTTTGAATATACCTAAAAAGCAAAGTCTAGGCAGTACATCCCTTTTGTGGAATTTGGCCTTTCTGTTTCAATTCTTAGAGTACAGAATCATTGCATGGCTAGTACTATGGATCCTACTGATACTAAGAATCCTTCCAGGTCGGGGCTCGAACATACGACAACTGGCGTGTAAGACCAGCGTCCTGTGCATTGAACCGCCAACCCGGGACTTGAATATACCTGGTCCCTCAACTTTTCTCCTCAACGTCTCAACCGATTTTCACAAACATAACATAACAAAGCCCAATTAAAAGGTAATCTGGAACTACAGTCACTTGGACCGATGCTGCAAAAAACTGAAAAAAATCTTCTAATTCTGGTGCAAAACAAAATTCAATTTTTAGGATTTGCTAGTTTGTGCCCGAAAAAATTTCCCTGTTTCTATTCAATGAGCAGTCAAGAATACCACTGTAATATTGTTGAGAATATAGGGCATTATAAACCACTAGGTGGATTAAAACAAGTTTTTTAAATATTTAAGAATAAAATAAATTCGTTCAACTGAAGTTGCACAATTGCTTTTGTTGCTCAGAAAAACTTCCTAACCCTATATACGAAAATGGGAATCGAGCACAGGTAGGCTACGTGAAAGGCGATGAACTTACTCTTCCCGCCATCACATGCGATATTTGTGGTAATTTGAAGGGGGAAAAGCATATATTTTCATTTCTTTATACGACAATAATAAAAAATACTATGTTAACCAAATTGTACTTGCATAAATATGAATATTTCCGGTAGTGTGGAAAACAATTTTTGCTTTCACCTGTTTAAAGAAATATTATCAAAACTCTTGCAATATTTCTTCGATAATCCTTCGTAAATCTGTTGCTAGAGAAATAGGAAAACATGAACTAATTAATTATTATTTAGAACAGAAATGTCAGCTACGTTTCTCGTGTCGAAAAAAAAAACAATTCCATTCATTCTATCTGTGTCGTGTTGTAACTAGACTGCAACAAACCCCATTTTATCACCACTTTCAATAACCACACCGTAATTAGTGTACCCCACTATCAATTGAATTATGCCAAGCTATATCCACAAATGTTATCAACGCAAATGGTTCCACGTTGCCATCGAGGGAACAATTATTCACTTGTTGGTTCGTTGGTCAAACAAACTCAAAACCATACCACCAGCACAAACTCTTCCTCCCGGTATTGCAATTACGCAAAAGCATGCAACAAATACGACCTCGTGCAAAGCGAAATAAACGTTCCAGAACTTTCGGAACTTTGGACGGCTGGCTGTACACTCGGTAATAGTAGCAATAGTAGCAATCGTCAAGTTCTATTGATGCATTCCAATTTCAAACCGGGTCTCGCCCCCACCATTGTTTGTGCTGAGTGTGCACAGTTGCAAAATGTACCCGATTGCCATCAGGTCGCCGTCGTCGGGTACAGCTGGGCCAAAAAACAGTTTAATGAATCAATCATGAGGAATCACCTTGCTGTCGAATGTAGGTGGACTGATCAATTCACACATTTTCTGCGACTGCGATAATGTTTTTCTCGCTCTCCTAAAGCGTTCGTCGTTTGATCTGCTTGACTGCGTTCCTTTATTAGTTTGATGAAATGTTACAACTTTCAGCACATCCTTAAGTATCGATTGGATGCCACTTGGCCACGAAAAATCCTGCGAACCTGCGACACTCTGGAAAAATTTCACCTCACTATTTCCTCATTTATTTCACAAGTCCCAGGATATCACATGAATGACCTTAACTTGTTGGTGCTTTCAGCACATGCACGCACACAGGCACAAGGATATGCACCGAAAAATGATGCCTTAAACCGGAAGTTTGAGCCGTTCACGATTCGTTTCGCGGTCACAAAACTAAAGTCCTCCAATTTTCATTCACCACAACGATTATAGCATACACAAAAACTCGGTACTACGCGTTGTTGTTCGTTCGAAAGATGCAAAACTTCAAAGCAGTAATCCCGCTACTTCCGTGCCGTCTAAAGTCTCTCGATCTACTAAGGCACAGTTCGCCTACGGGGGGAGATTTTGTTCGGTGCTCACAACGTTTATTATTTTTTTGTGTGTGCCCTGGTAGCACCTGGGGACTATGCGGAGCAGACTCACCGTGGAGCCGCGCAGATGCTTATCCAATGTTTGCCCGGAGGCTGAGTGTGAGAGAGAGAGGGAAAAAGAGCGCGCGCACGATAAAAACATTTATCACTCAACAGAAGCCAGTGAGTGATTCGATCAAAACTTGTTGTGGAACGAGGGATCATTCGGTGGTGATTTTTTTTGTTCAATAAAATCAAGCATTTGATTTGAAGGATTTTAAATTTATTGAAGAAGCTAGTTGAAGTTCTTGAAGTGCAAGTGGTCATGGGCTTGTTGTGTGATCTAATATTCGCAACTTCAATTATTGCTGATAGATCAATTCACTTTGAATTCAGGAAACTGGTTTCTAAACGTTGGACACTGGATTCTAGTTACAAAATAATAGACTCTGTATCAGCACCCTAGCCTCTAGGTGCTTAGCTCAACTCTACCCAATCGTGTCTTCGCACGGAACTCTGGATTCTACATTGTCATTTTGGGGTTTTTGTACCGCAAAAGAGTAACCGGTTTGTGCTAAATACACAAGACTTTTTTTTCTTTAATGTTTACGTTCTGTTTTCGACTCATCAGTGCACTAGCAGTTGGAGTTCAGGCCTAATGGCACCTTACAGTTCATCATAAATTGTCCACTATGAAATCTTCAAAGTATTGACTCTGAACTCTGGATTATAGACTTCGGGCTGTAGATACTAAACTTTGTAATCTGGACTCCAAACCCTAGAACATAGACTGTTATAACTGAACTCTGAACTCAAGATTCAGGACTTTGTATACTGAGCTCTGAATTTTGGACTCTGTTGCTATGGCCGGAATGTAAACTGTAAACTTTAAACTAAGAACTATGCACTGTAGATATTTATTTATTCATTTATTAAGGAGTAAGGGAAAAACCCACTAGAACTGAGATTCTGGCATTCTCCTTCTCCAACAGGCATAAAACCATCTCATCTGTTGTATCAACAGATGATATACATCCATATGATACATTACAATCATTGTCTTAATCTAAAACATCAACGCTAACGCTTGTCGTGTATGTTTATAACGCTATTAAAATAGTAAAACTAATAAAGTTTGCAGGAAAAGAATCTAAGCGGTACATACTGGAGACTGGTTCATTGAAACCGTAGTTAGTTCTAGCGCGAGGAACTGGGAGAAAAGGATTGAATGGCAAACTACGAGGATGGATGTCAAAATTCAGCAGTTGTGGGAGATCTGCGCAATCAATCCGGAACTGGATTAAATCCGCATCCGGTTCCTGGTTTTTAGACTGTAGATTTTGGATCCAGAGCTCTAGATTTTTTATTTAAGATTCCGGACTCTGGATTATGGATTCTGGATTATATATTCTGGACTTAGGAAACTGAGCTTTGGACTCTGAGATACTGAACTTTGGGCTCAGTACTCTGAATTATTAATTAAAGACTTTGCATACTGGACTCTGGATTTGGGACTCTGGACACTAGACTCAGCATACTTGAATCTTGGACTCTGGACCGTGGATTCTAAATTCAGAATTCTCGACCTAAGACTACGGACTCTGGACTCCTAGAATGTAGACTCTCAATGCTCAACTCTAAACTCTGCATTCAGAACTCTCTGATCTCGGACTCCAAAATTTCAATTTTATTATTGACTCTAGATTCTGAACGCTGAATATAGGAAGCTGTACCCTAGATTCCAAACTCTGGGCTATGAATACTGAACCATAAAATCTAGACTCTTATTGCTGAACTCTAAACTCGGGGTTCTGAACTCTGAACTCTGGACTCTAGTGCAAACGCCTAACCTTTAAACAAACCTTTAAACCAACCTTTAAATTCTTGACTCTGAATGCTAGACTCTGAACTTCTATTTCTAGATTCTGTACTCTGGATTATAATCCAAGGCTCTGGGTTCTGAAGTCTGAACAATAGATTCTGCACTCTGAACTGTAGATTTTTGACTCTAAATATTGGATTCTAGATACTGGGGTTTTGTCTATGGACTCTGTATTCGGCCGAGGACTCTGGATGCAGAGATTTAGACTCTAAAATCTGAACACTGAATGCTGAATTCTGGATTCAGAACTTTGAACATCATTAAGCACTGTTAATTCTGGACTATGGACTCTGGATTCCAAACTCTGAATTTTGGATTCTTGGCGTTAATCCTCGGGCCTTAGACCATGAATTTTGAACTTTGATTAAAGAACTCTGGATTCTGGAATATTAAAACACTACAGTCTGTAATCTGGACTCTGAACTCTAAACACTGGGTTGTTAACCTCAGGACTCTGGACTTTGGACTCAAATACAAACATACAAACGCCATGATGTAAGCTATTGAAATTTGAGTCTGGACTCTAAACTTCTTTGAACTCTTGATGCTGAACACTAGTCTTTGAACTTTGATGGAGTATGGATTCTAATCTAAGGACCTTAGACTCTGGGCTCTGAAATCTTAACACTAGATTCTGAGCTCTGAACTGTAGATGCTCGACTCTAAACTATGGATTTTTGACTCTGAGTTCTGGTCTCTGGATTCTGCACTTCTAGGCTGTGGACTAAAGATGCTGAGTTTTGAACTCTGAAGTTTGGATACGGAATGCTGAATTCAGAGTTCTGAATTCTGAACTTCATTAGGCACTGTGTAATCTGCACCCTGGTTTTTAGACTCTGGACTCTGGATACTAACCCGGGTTGGCGGTTCAATGCATACGGCGCTGGTCTTACAAGCCAGTTGTCATATGTTTGAGCCCCGACCTGGAAGGATTCATAGTGTCAGTAGGATCGTAGCACCAGCCATGCAATGATTCTATACGAATCGGCTGCGAAGTCTGTTGAAAGAGAAGGGCCAAATTCCACAAAAGGAATGTAATGCCAAGACTTTGATTTGCTACTCTGGATGCTGAACTTTAAATTTTGACTTTTGAGATATGAACTCTGGGATCTAAAAACAGTACAGTCTTACAGTCTGTAATGTGAACTCTAAACACTGGGTTGTGAACTCAGGACTCTGGACTTTGGGCTTTGAACAGGAAACAGGGCTTAAAATTGTCTCGCATTCTCAATAAAAAAAATCCAATCTAACAGCATCATATTCGTTTTTGTTTACTTTCTCTTTCGTAAATAATTACCTCCAAAGCAAACGAAGAGAGAAGAAACAGTGTCATCTCTCATTGCAAAAAAGAGAGTATCAATGTTAGCGTCACTTGTTCTTCGACGACAAGACGAAACCAAAATGACGTCCGCAATGCAATGAAAATCTGTGACGTTTGGGTACAAAACGTTTCTAACATATGATAAACCAAAGTAATGGCAACCCAGAACTTCTTTGGAGACCAATACTACTATAGAAACGAGCATCAACAGATAAAAAAGTGTTCTGTCATTATCGATTCTCGAAGCTTCGGTTGAATATCGACACTGAACAGTATATCATTTTCACTGAAAACCGAAAATGACTGAAAGGGTAAATAAAATAAAGAACACAATCTTGAAACTACTGTTCCGCTTATGTTGTTGACTGGACATGAATTTCGTTCTCCAAATTTTGCAAGCGGAGTTGACAGTGACATTTATTTAGCTCTGATTCTGAGTACTAAATTGTGGACTCTGTACTCTAAGAAGCTAGACTCTTCATACTGAACTCTGGACTGCAAACGCGCAAAAATGCTAGCTCTGGGCAGTGGTCTTTGGATACTTAAATCTGGGCTCTAATTAATGTTTGACTCTGAGCTGTAATCTCTGTATTTTGGTATCTGGTCCCTGGAATAAGAAATGAGAACAAATTGGCTCAAGTTGCACGTTCCCCAGTTGTTTAGAGATATCTACATCGTTATTACTTTTCATCATTTTACTATAGGCAAGGGAAGGACAAAAAGAACAGAGAAATTGTGTAATTGTGTAGTGGATAAGTAGGGAAGACAGTTAAAAATAACAACAAACAAATCGTTCTGCATATTAAAAAGAAATGATTTTGAAGCATTTAAGCTCCTGCAGCCATTCAGTCATCGACACGAAAATACATTTTGACTTGGGAGCTACAATGTTTGTGGCTTTTTACGACATGGAACAGAAAACCAGTGGATCAAATTTTGGTTGAAAAAATTTCGCCGGTTGCCACATGGCCTTATTTTTTTGATTTGAAATATCAGTTTTCAATCATCAATAATCGCACCTCGGTTGTACCTCTTTGGGTGCGATATCGCACCTACAATACATCTGAACTTGGGTTTCTAAACTCTGGACCTTAAACGCAGGAGTACGAGCTCCAGACAGTAGGTTGTCAACACTAGAGTCTGTATTGTGAACATAAAATTCAATAAAAATCAGATTACAATTCATAAAATCGGTAAGAATTCGTAAATTCTTTAAAAAAACTAAAATATTAATTTTTCCTCGTCGATTTTACGGATTTTGATCCATCCCTACACTATAGATTTCGGACTCGGGATCCTGGACTGGACTCTAGACACAGAAGTTCAGCCTCTGGATTCAGGATTTTGTACTTTGGATTCCAGATTTCAGACTCTAGGCTCTGAACTTCATACTTTGAACACTAGACTCTAAATTCTGTTCTTTGGAATCAATCGAAAATTTTCAGATGGAAACGGACCCGTTCAAGTACGCAAGCATATAAATACAATTTGAAACAAAGTTTATGAAAATCGGTTGAAAAATTTTTGAGATGTCACGTTCACCGCAAAGGTAGTTTTGATCTTCGATCTGAATGAAATTTCTCACAGTCAGTTACGATAGTATGAACTATCAGAATATGCAATAAAAAATATTTCGATTTTTTAATCCGCAACTCCGTATACAACCCCTTAAACCAAACGTCGCGAAATATTTATTATCGTTTAAGTCCACACCTTTTGTATTTGAATTAATAGCAGGTTTGGTTCTCAGGACAAGCTGTTAATTGGCTGAGTCAATAATCACAACTGAAACGTAGAACAGAGCTACTGTATTTTGTCAACACTGCGTTTTATCTGTTTTCTGTTGTTTCCGTCAAGCTTTCAAGGAAGCAGTCACATCTAAACCAAAACAGAGAAAATAATTGCAAAAAAGGGTGTGTAAAATTTCTAAACTTGATAATAATCGTAACTCTTGGTTTCATATCAAGCTCACATCAGGGCTCAAGTGAGATGAGAGTTCAATAGAGCGAGGAGGTGTTCAAAAGTTGGAGAAGGCGCAAAAATTTGAAAGAAAAATGCGTCATCCACAATATTGACACTGTAAAACAAATTCTGAAAACAAAGTATGAATTGGTGAAGTAATTTACACTTTTATATAATAGGTACTGTATTGTTCAAGAAACTTCATGTTGAATCTTTCATGGGGGGAGGGGGCGGGGGGCGGTAGATAAAATCCTCAAATCCTTCCCCTCCTTTTCTCAAAGAGCTCGTTTGTATACAAAGAAAAGAGTATTGGATGAAATTGATGATGGTAATAACAAATGAAATTTCGAGATAAACTGATATTTGCATGTACAAATTTTCATAGCATTCTGTCAAGTGGTTATCGAAATTACTTTCAAGCAAGAAATACTTCAACAATTTTGTGCGCGGTTTTGGAAAATTCAGTCCTGTCCCACAGATGGGTTTTATACTAGAAGACAAAAGGTCGAATGACAAAACGTAGAACGAAAAAAAGTCGAATGACAAAATATCGAAAGTCACAAAACGTCGAATGTACCAGAAGGTCGACTGCGACAGAAGGTTGAATATAAAAAAAAGTCGAAGTACCAGATAGTCGAAATACCAAAACATCGAATACAACAAATCGTCGAAGAGTATAACAGGAGGTCAAATGCTACTAAAGGTTGAATACGACGAATGGTTGAAAATGGTTAATGGTGAGAAATTGCGAAGCCGCATATACGAGGGCAAGGGACCGATGCGGCACTAAGCATTCGAACCTGTGATCCACTCGTTTGCCCGGTTTACTTAAACATAGTTTGTTTGCCGATTTTAGGTCCGATCGAGCGGTAGCGAGGTCGGACGGCACTCAAACCTGTGATCTATCCGTTTGCCCGGAATATTGGTTTGTGTGTTATTTTGTAACATAAAATAATGTCTTCATGAAGTTGATAAAGACCATTCTTGAACATGTAAAGTAGGGAATCACAGAAAGAAAGACGTTCATGAAACAAAATGAATATAATTATTGTAAATATTGTAAATAAATGTTGTCTATTATTTTCCACAATTTTAAATAACTTGTCATACTTTTCCATCTGTTTTCTAATCTTTTTGATTCCGTCATCTATTGTGTCAACCAGAGATGGCATTTCACCAGAGTGATACACGCTGGAGTCAGATTCTTGTCCACACCGAAGATGCAAAAAACGAAGCACTGCACAAAGAGGAAAGCGCACTTTTTCTCAGTGTCGAATAGACAGCATTTGAGTGTGTGCTTGTGGTTAAAGCAACTGGCGCGAGTGAAACACATTCTCTTCGCATGAATCGCTCACACGCGCTCTCGTCTAAATACACCCAAGTGACCACTGGAGCGTGATGGTGAGCGAACACTTCTGTGAACTTCAATTAATAGAGAGTAGATCTGGCCTTGCTATGAAAAATTTGCAAGGAAAACCGAAAATTTTACAATGAATTGTTTTATTTTGCTGATTTTGCGTGTCCACGCTTCTTCTACGCAAACCATACAGCAGAGTGCTCACCGGCGTGTACACCTCTGTGAAAGTTTCTGCATCCACCTCAGAGAATTTATTAGCTAATGTTCTAGCACTTTGGTGCGATTCAGTGGAAGAGGTAAAAGGAAATAAACAAACGCACTCATGATTCGTGCACACTTTATACAACAGTGGTGTATAAATGTGAAAGAGAAGAGCTCTCGTTGAAGTTGTCAGTGCGAGGGGAGAAATTTTGCTTGCTCTTCGCCACACAGAGAAGATAGACATCTCTGGTGTCAACCTTCCAAAGGATTAGTGGTTCGAGGCTCTTTAGAACACTTTAGTGCACGTTCCACAAACTTATTTCAAATAATGGTTTACTTCACTTTCCATTGCTCTGAGCTTTTTTTATGATTGCCGAGAACATAATTTTTCATCACATTTTATGATTTGAAAAGCTTTTGGTACGTGCTCTTGTGGTACAAAAGCCAATGCTTCTACTTTCTTGAATGTCATATAAACATCTTTGTTCTCGATATACAGTGAGCGAAATCCTGTACACTGTACTCTTTTGAAAAAAATTGCTGTGAGATGAAAAAAACAATATTTTTGCTGCGAATCCGGAAATACTATTGATTGTTGCTTTTTCAAAATCTGTAAATGTTGTATCAAAAATAACATTGAAAGATTTTGCAATTTTCGATAACTCATTGAGGTTCGCTCGGTTTTGCTAGGTGAGAATAAGTTGACCAGCGACCAGTTGACTGCTTCTGGTAGGAAAGGGCAGACAATCAATACTACCTTCATAGGGGTCTGTCGCTGACGATGTCCAGCTAGCGACTGACACCTTTAAAGAAGGTGACAAGCGATTATAAATACACTCTCCTACTCAATGCTTGATCGGAGAAATAGGTATAAAGCGAGAAGACTAGTGTTTGATGGACAGAGAAGATGTTTGGATATAAGGTATCGGTCGGGTGACGGCCAGGATGTAGAGCATGTTCGATGTACGTGCTACTGTGTCTGACTGGCGTTTTAGAGTGACTAAAACAAGATTCAGAGTGGCGAAATGGTAGCGCGTATGCACGGAATGCATAAGAACGCAGGTTCGAGTCCTGTCTCTGAGCGTATCTTTTTCCAATAAATTATCTTTTCTGTTAGTTTTTCATTCATTTGGCTTCTCCAATATATGTTTCCGCTCAGTCATTGCAAAACTGAAGAATAAGTTGACCAGCGGAACGAATCGTCTTGTCTCACCTGCCAGTCGACGAATATTTTCACTGGTTGAAAACAACAGTATTCGGCCATGTTCGCTATGCTAATTCTTCAAAAGAAATGGGATTCCATCTAAGTTTTTTTATGAATTCTTCCAAAAGTTTATCGAAATCGCTCTCAGACAAAGGATTCTTCGGATAAGAACCGACGAATCTTCGGACTCATTAACATATGCGCTTCTGTTTCAGTTTCGAGATCATGGTTTGAACCTGATAAAGTACTAAAAATGAAAAATTCAGCACGACTGAACTATCACAATAATTCGTGTTAATTTGTAATGAATAGAAGGTTTGCTGAAATGTATCTTTTGAATCTAACGAATCATTATATATCACGCATAGTAATATTTCGGAATATCTAAAAATCTTGTCAATTAGTTTTCCTACAGCTATTTATGCTTTAGAAATTAAATATTGACACTGCTCATTTCAACAAATAATTATGCAGTGCAATTACGTAGATTGATAGTGATTACCAAAAACAATTTAAAAATTTGGAAATAAACACTTTGCATCATTTTCCTACTATATTCAATTATCGACTTTTAGGACCGCATACTTTGCCTCGACTTAACTCTGGCGATTAATTGGGTTTAACAGTTGATATTCAGTGGATATATGCCATTCAACATACCCAGAATTCACTCTTACATTGTATTCTACTTATTGTTGTATTCTATCTTCCGTTATATTCGACTTTTTGTCCCTTTCGACTTTATGGTGTATTCGACCTTATAGTTGTTCGACTATGTGTTACATTCGACCTTTCGTTATATTCGACGTTTTGATATTTCGACGTTTTGTCGTATTCGACCATTTGACGCATTCGGCCTTTTGTTCTTTCGACCTTTTGATGTTTCGACCTTTTGATGTTTCGACCTTTTGTTCATAGACGTTTTGTCATTCGACATTTTAGTATTTATTCTGCAGAAGTGTTGGTGCAGCCGAAATGCATCGTAATGGACAACGAGACATACATTAAAGCATTCGGAAAAGTTCGGGAAGGAGAAGGTCGAATAAGTTGCCAAGAGCTACGTGATGTGGCAAGCGATCTGTTGGTGCGGTAAATTTATCAAGCCGTACATAACGGCCAATAACATCAACGTCGAAATATATAACGAAGAAAGTCTCCCGAAGCAAATATTGCCCTACCACGAAGATGACAATCTGTTTTGGTTGGATCTGGCATCGTGCCATTACGCAAAACCGGTGATGAAGTGGAATTTTGTGGTTCTTATACAGAAGGAGGCAAATCCGCCAAACTCACCGGAAGTCCGCCCAATAGAAAAATTCAAAAAACGTCTTCAAAAAGAAGCAGGAAGAGTGGATGAATGTATGGAAGAAAAAACATGACGCAGGTGTTGCACAGAAGCAGATGGGTAATGTTAACTCCAAGGTGGCATTTGCCCTAGGAGAGAAGGTTGAATAAATCAAGTTTTCAAATACATAGCTTATATGTGTTTATTTATTTCCTTAGGGAGTTTCAAAACTATTCGACTCAAAATGTATGTTTGGTGATCATTATGTCCTTGTATCCGACTAGCAAAAAAAGCTTATAGTGATATTCGTGACGTCGAATTAAAAGCTAAAACAGCTAAACAGAATACTTAAAATGCTGCCGCATGAGCCGCATTGAGGTATTTTCATACCAAAACCAAAACAATAGCACAGTGGAAATGTAGAATACAGTGACTGAACTTAAAATGTATTTGAATTATCTTTGAGCGAGCAAGATTGACAGTTTCGAAAAGTATATTTCTATTGTTGATACTAAATGAATGACACAATAAAATAAAACGATGAGTAACTATTTTACTATTTTAAAAACAAATTAGTGTCAGAAATTATTCTAATAAAAAGGCAAAAGATGGTTTAATGAGACTAGGTCGATGACAAGAAAAAGGCATTATCACACCCAGGGCCGGTGAAATAGGTGAGTGTGGTGGGTAGTAGTACCCACCCGAAAATTACAAAGGTGGGATTTTATCCACCTGAACTTTCGAGCAAAAAACAATAATGACAATAATTTTATTTATAACAATAAGAATATTCTTTTTGTTACTCGGAATAATAATTAAAATCGCAAAACCTAAACCCAAAAAAGCCCCGAAACTCGAATAAATTCGTATCCCGTACCTGTTGAAAATAAAAAAAATTTGCACCAGTGCACGACTCGAACCCGACAAACATATCTTGTCTGTACCCGAAAATACCAATACCCGTCATGCTCGGGTCAGGTTTCGTGAACAAATACCTGGTAGAAGGTGAATATTAAGTTACTAAAACATTTCTGCTTGCTTAAATTAACCTTTTTACGTCACACCATTCCGTTCTTTATCTTCACAAAAAAATCATTTAAAATCATTTGACGTAGGACTACGTCTTTGTTTTCTATACCGGGGTGCAAATTCAAAATACAGAAATAAAAACCTTAGAAACCGTGGTCAGGTTTTGAATATATACATCTCAACTATTTTATGACTGATTTTCGATATCGTTATACATACTGTTTGGACATATTTCTACGCATCGATTCAAGTAGATAAATCAATATATTTTTGATAACCGGCGATCGAAACTTCAATTAGCAACGAACCATGTCTAATTTTCTCTAACAGTTCACGACACTTTCGCTGCTATTTAATGAGTGCATTCGCATTTAAGAAAATCACTCACACAACACAAAATTAAGTATCGAATTGATTCGCACTTCGTACTGTTCGATACTACCGTAGAGAAGGTTGCTAACGTTCAAAAAGTCCAGGAACCAACTAGAAAAACTACATTTCTCGAGCAAACAGTTTCTTTATTCATCAACATGTTCACTTTCAAATGCAATACAATCGTTCTAGACCTATTTCTAACTTCTCGATGCCATACTTATAGAATGATTTGTCCATGGCCTGAAAATAGGCTTCAGTTGCGATGATGACTCTTTCATTCGAGCTCGAAGTATCTTGTTGAGATTAGCCAAAGACAAATAGTCGCTGGGACTAGGTTATTGATTCAAATTCAAATTTGTTCAATTTGACCATTGCTGTCATTGACTTGTGGCACGATGCATTGTCTTGGTTAATGATGGTTTATTTCTTTTTCATATGTGGCCGTTATTTTTCGATTACACACTTCAACCGAATTAATAACTCAATGTAATGATCATTTTTATGGTAATTCCTTTTCATGGTAGACCATGTTAATTATACCTTGAACATCTAAAACCTTACGCCATGATTGTTTCAGCTTCCTGTAGTGTTTTTAGACGGCTTTTCCTGTCTAAATGCTTATATGATTCCGGAGAAAAATGGTGGATCCATGATTCGTCCACTGTTTCATACCAACGCAAGAAATTCATTTTATTGCGACTAAACAGTGCCGAACAGCTATCTGGCTCGTTGATGCGTTGTTGCTTTTGTTCGATTGTGAGCGAACGAGACACCCATTTGGAAAAGACTTTTTCCATGCTCAGATTTTCGCATAAGATCGTTTCGCCTGAGAAATTGACAACTATCCCAGGGTAATTTAGAGCGCTTAAGATTAATTTCTAATTTCTATAAGATGAACTCGATTAATGAGAAAAAGTTAATTGCTTCAACCGAAATCGCAGAATGGTAGAGAAACTTAACGCTATAAAAATAACGGCTTGCATACAAAACTTGAACACAAGCTTGGCGAAGAGAAGCTTGAATATCCAAATCGTTATCGCAAGCATGTACAAAGATATAATTGCATACATTCGTGATATTGGTGTAATTTCTTCGGCTATAAAACAAATACAAATCGAGACAAACAAAGTTCGGTGTAGGTTCCTAATAAAAATCAATCTAAGCAGACTCTCGTGCAATTACGGATTCAAAAGTGTGACGATTGATTGAGCTGTTTGATTGTAGATCATTAGAAATTTTGGTTGTCTTATTCCACATCAATGGCTCGAACAACCCCATGGGGCTGATCCTTGTAGTTTTTTTTTATTGAATCCGGGTGCGGGTAATACTTCTTCAACCATTGTTACCAACGCTAGTTTTTACCTTTAAAAAGCAATGTTTTATCAATACGCGGAATTCGTTATTTCAATTTTTATTCATAAATGATGTAATGTCACTTATATACGGGTAGGTTTACTGTTTGTAGTCCGATTAACGTGAAAAATTGATACATGTCATCTTAAAAATGAGCTTAGTTTTACATTAGAAACGTCGTCTCTTGGTCTCCCGTCCTGGAACTTTTGGAGCAGTGTGTTGTGCACATCAGCGACTGGACTGTTTATGGATTAGTTTTGTGCGCCGTTCGATTCGAACAAGACATTTTGATCGAGAATCAGTTTTTTCGCCGTATTTGAAGAAATTCAGGATGCCCTTGATCATGGAGTACCTGATGAATGAGTTCAGCGCCTTTCATCATCAATTCCAACAAACTAAACAGTCAGGATAACCAAAATTTTCAATGAATTGCAGACACAAAAGACTGCTGCCTTTATAATCAAAACAAATAGTGGTAGTGATTTTTTAAAACTAGTTGGGTAGCCCTACGTCAACAGATCGAATAAACTCAAAGTAGTTTTATGTTATATTCAACCTTTAAATGTGTAATTTTGTTTTAAAATAAAATACCGAAAATTCTTCGAACTTTGCGTTTACGCGTTTCATGGATAGTTTCATCGAAACAAAAATCGATCTTACACTATTAAGGGATAAATATAATTTCTATTAGAATTAAGGAATACTTCATAATAGTGGGTCGTACGAAAAGTTACCCACCTGGGCTTAACATGTTTCACCGGCCCTGATCACACCACTAGATGGATTAAGAAACCTTTTTTTTTCACTCATTCTACCGAGGGAGCACCCAAAAGTATTCGATAATTTCGTTTTCATTGCAGTGATCTTTTTCACAACTGCCTTAACTGTTGATAGCTTGATGTTTTGATAGCGCCATTATTTTCGTTTGTCAATGCGATCTGAAGTACTGGAAGGTATTATTTCTACTTCCTTAACAAATTCCATTTTTTTGTTCGAGTTCTATGAGTTAGGAATTGGATTTTCTCGACACGCTAAACACATTTCATAATATTTTGTTTGTTGAATAGTGTGTTAAAATTGTGTTGAAGATTTAAGAAACGAAACAGATTTGTTTCAATATAATTTAATGTATGGATTTAATGTGACTTATCAGTCATGTTTTCAAAAATAGAAAACTTTGAAACATACCATTTTAGACAAGGTTTAACAAGATTTGACAAATTTTGCCGTTCTCGATACTGTAGTAAATTCATTGAATTCCTTGTATTATTATACAATAGAACGGCACGGAAAATAATCGGAACAAGCAAAGCCTTTGACGTTCAGAACACCTCAATGAGGTAATAAAAATGGATATTTGGTTACGAACGACGACAGAACCGGTACGAAGTTCCCCAGGCATCGGTTACTAAAAATGCAAATGAGTTTGGATTAAGTTGTTTACAACGTCAGCAGTAAACAGTTTTTCTCCGAGACGGAAAGAGTAACAAAAAAAAAAAACAAACAACAGTAATAATATGATTGAACAGGCGAATTACACACACGAAACAGATCATTGATCGTTGACGAACGCGATTGTTCGGCCGTGATGACGTGGGAATAGGTGCGAGTTCACCGAATATAGTGCGTCAGCTAATGAGCGCTTCGGTGATGCCAAATCTATTGTGATCCGGTACGGTGAACCGTAGAACCTTCGCGACCTATTGCAGAGGTAATTAGAACAGCTAATAGCATTGTGCATTGATTTGATTAATCACCTGGTAGCGAACGCAAAGTGCTGCCGTGCATGAGCATCGTATGAGTGCTCGATGAATGGCGTTCGGTGGCGAAACAGTTCTCTTTGCAGTGAGGCGCCCGATGATATCGGTTTCGTTGGAAAATTTTACCCCCCCTCGAACGGGAAATGAATTAGCTCCATAGGTGCACTGATGCCATGCCGGTGCTAATTAGCGTCAAATTGGGAAATGGCAGCAAGTTTATTGCTTAGATAAACAAATTTGGTATTCCGAGTACGCGCACCAGTGTCTATCTGAGGCAAAAGTCGGTCTCTTGGGACACGTTTTGAAAAGGTGCTGTCGAGTAAAAAAAAAGCTAAGAGAATGAAAATCATTTACAAACACCAGATCGTAATATTTTGTCCCGTGTTCCGAGCACGCGCAAGTCACTCGATCGGAGAAGGTCGCAGGTTCGATCGCGAGACGACAACCGTTCGGGCAGTTTTATCCAGAGGTGTAAATTTAATGACAGCATCGACGAGTCCCTTCCTACAGTGACCACCGCAGATTGAACGATCGGGGGGACCGATCGGAGGGGACCGTTTGAGGCGCAGTCACTAGTTTTGATAAATGTTCATAGACCACTTTGGACATAGTAATTAATTAGTGATAATTGCAAGGTGCACTTGTTGCACCGTTGTACCGAGGACTTGACTTGTGAAACTGCCGCCGATGTGATTTATGGATTCCGTCAAACCAATATCAACTGTGTTGATATTCAGACAAGGCGTTCCCACTGTCACTGCCCAGAGGGCGAAACGAAACACAGTTGTCATGATAATGATAGAGGAATTCACCGCCGGCTAATTCACACCTCTCTTCCAAACGAATACTTTCTCTGTGCAACGTGCCGTGTTCAATGTACCATCGGATCATCAACCTACTCACAGCACAGCAACATCCGCTGGGACAGATTAAAACTGTTTATATCTCACTCAGGGGACTCCGGCTTCCAGTGCATGGGGGCTATGTGCTATGCAACGACATTGCCATCATTTGCATCGTGATAAAAGAACAGGTTCAACTTCCTCGTTAAGCCAACGAGTCCTTCTGAGAGCGTTTAATTTTATTGCGGTGCCGTTTTTTTTTTATTTTGCTACTTACACCCCTCACCTCACCCACCGCGACCGCCGGCTGCCAAAGTGCCAGACAAGTCCGATCAAACAACTTTGATAAAAGCTCCCGCTCCTCGCCCGTGACACACACCGTGCGGGTTAGTTGCGCTCAGGAACCACGTTCTTTGCCGTGTTTACAATAAAAATCCGACGAATGGTGTGCGTGCTGCTAGCTACTGTGTTACGCAGGTTGTGCACTTCCCTCCACTGAACAAAACCACTTTTTGCCAGACCTTGCAAAATCTGCTCAGGTTTGGAGGTTTCGGGGTTTGTTTTATTCCTACGATCGGACTGTAGGAGCTGCTGCTGCTGCTGCTGAAGCGATATCAGAAAGTGCTTCAAATTGCACCACACCAGAAAGTGCACCTCGGCCTAGACTGCTCAGGGACGGTGCTGTAATCGATCAATGCCGCGATTGTGGACAGGAAGGAAAATTTGTATCGTTGATAAAAAAAATAACAATAATGCAGTTTTATTGCTCGAATCTTGACTCCGAGAATTTTTATCGATTACAGGAAATATATCTAGTTTAGCTGGTTGCTTTCCGAAAAGGAAGTGAAAAATCTTTTATTTATTAGCGAATAGTTCAAGGATAACTGCGAAACTGAAGCTGGTAGTGATCGAATCACCTATTTATATGTCTCATCACGTCCACATAAATATTATATTACACTATTCAACAGGCAAAATAATGATCTTTAAGAAATCGATATTTGACATCAAAGCAATTTGGGAGACTTCGAAATGATACTTCGTTGGGCGAATGGTTACAATATTGTATTGTAACAAATTGTGACAAGAGAGGACGAACTTCCTTGGCATAACGTTACGTATCGATCAAAGTATAATATCGAAAATTTTAGTCATGTTAATTAATAACGAGACTAGACTTATATCAGCACAGCTTTTTCTAATAGCATATACGAATTTGGTGATCGGAGTCAGATTTATTTTAACTAAAAATATGTCTTTGATTTAAATTTTTGAGAGTTCTTCTGATTGACTCAATAAATTAAAATATTAATTGTTGTGTCCCTGTATAAAACGTATAAATCGAAAAATCAGTGTCGGTGTCACCTACGAAAAACACCGTGTAACTTCGGAAATCCACGTATAAAAAATCACGTAAAATAAGACCTCGGTGCACTATGAAAATTTTGAATACTAAGCAATATATAAACATACAAATATATGTACTGCAATAGGGATTTTTACTTGTTGTTTTTATTAAAATTTTAATCTTTTAAAAAAACGAAGGGGATATGGTATAAATGATGAAAAAAATCATAACTTTTGCGAATTTTTTTCAGAATTATCGTCCAACAAAATAAATTCGAATAAATTGCATGATAAAATGCATCATTCGAACAACATTTTGTATTTTTTTCGTGGAAAAGTATTGAGAAATAAGTCGGTGAAGAGGTATTTTTGAGGACGCTTCTAGAAAATCATGATTTGCGGTGTCCACTGTATCTCAGCGCAAAGTAATCAGTAATCAACAAATCAAAGCTGCATAGTTAGAGTGGAAATTTTTCTAGACCCCAACGTTTCTGTTTGATTTTTTTTTTAATTTTTTTAAGTTTTAGTGGTTGTTCAACGTGAAAACGTGAGTGGTTGTTCAACGTTGTTAAGTTTTAGTGGTTGTTTAACGAAAAAACACCATTTTGTAGCTATGAAACATCCCCAAAGTAACAAACGGCAAAAAGGAAAACGTAGGGGTCTAGTTTTTTAAATGTAGAAAGTGTGTGCAAAATTTGAACAAAATTGGTGCAGTAGTTTTTGAATGGCGATGAACACGGACTTTCAAAACCTGCTTTCGAGAAAAACGCGTATACAGTTTTTTGTCTATAAAATCAATGGAAACAATTTATTACTCAAGGGAGTCCGTAGGGTCTAACATTTTCGTAAAGTCATATTATTTCTTTTATAATGAAACATCTCAAAAATCATTTGTCAAGTTTTAAAGTGAGTCGAAGCAGAAATCTTGGGCCTGTGTGGCGAGATCTTACATTTTCGCAGTATGAGACAAGCAAAGATAAAGGCCCATAATTTGCTGAGTTTTGTTCCGATAGGCTTGAAAATATCACAGATTATTCCTAAAATGTTTTACAATAAGGAAACACAAAGAAAAAAAATAAATGTTTTTATCAAATGTGGGATTATTATTAGAGGTTCACAAAATTCTCTGTATAACATCTGTAAAACAAGTTTAGGTACTTCGTCGGAAAAGTTTGGTGTGAATAAATTCAAAGAACAATATTTTCGAAAATATTTGTATTTCGGCTGAAACTTTACAATTTTGTTCTCAAATGACATAAAGGGTTATATTTTTGCTGATATCTCTTTGGCTACACTAGAGCGTGTCTTATGTCACTGTCAAACTTGTTCAGTTTGGTCTATAATTTTATCATGAATGGAAGCTGCAAAGTTGGAGGAAGATCCACTTTTTTATAAAAAAATTATGTACAGCAATGAAGCTCATTTAGGGTTTAATAGATACGTCAACATGCAAAATTGCCACATCTGTAATGAAGACCAGCCATAAACATTGCAAGAGCTACCAATGCATCCCAAAAAAGTCATATACCATTCGACTCTGCTCAACGAACTGAGCAAATGTATGTGTGTGTATGAAACAAAAATCTGCACTTACTTTTCTCGGTGACGATTGAACCGATTTTCACAGACTAAGATTCATATGAAAGGTTTTAAAGTTTATTAAAAATTACTAGAACATTTTATCCGGATCCGACTTTCGGTTCCGGAAATAAAGCGTAATAAGTGTAACATTTTTAATTTTCATTTTTTCACGAACGGTGGTCAAAAACAGGTACAAATCCTATAATATAAACTTAATTCAGCACTACTGGTCCTCTCTTTTCCTGTTCCGGAAACACCGAAAGTTGTGAAGAAAAACTCCGTGAATAGAAATCACTTCGATTTCTCACCGATGTTTGCTCCAATTTTCACAAATCTTAGTATAAATTAAAGCTCACATTGTCTCAAAAGATACTGTGAAATTTCATCCGGATCCGACCTCCGGTTCCACAGGCGATGAGTGTCGAAGCTTTCAAATCGCCATATAAAGGGTGATTTTTTAAGAGCTTGAGAACTTTTTTAAACAATAAAACGCATAAAATTTGCAAAATCTCATCGGTTCTTTATTTTAAACGTTAGATTGGTACATGACATTTACTTTTTGAAGATAATTTCATTTAAATGTTGACCGCGGCTGCGTCTTAGGTGGTCCATTCGGAAAATCCGCTTTTTTATCGACAAATTTTGTTCAGCGATGAGGCTCATTTCTGGTTGAATGGCTACGTAAATAAGCAAAATTGCCGCATTTGGAGTGAAGAGCAACCAGAAGCCGTTCAAGAACTGCCCATGCATCCCGAAAAATGCACTGTTTGGTGTGGTTTGTACGCTGGTGGAATCATTGGACCGTATTTTTTCAAAGATGCTGTTGGACGCAACGTTACAGTGAATGGCGATCGCTATCGTTCGATGCTAACAAACTTTTTGTTGCCAAAAATGGAAGAACTGAACTTGGTTGACATGTGGTTTCAACAAGATGGCGCTACATGCCACACAGCTCGCGATTCTATGGCCATTTTGAGGGAAAACTTCGGAGAACAATTCATCTCAAGAAATGGACCGGTAAGTTGGCCACCAAGATCATGCGATTTGACGCCTTTAGACTATTTTTTGTGGGGCTACGTCAAGTCTAAAGTCTACAGAAATAAGCCAGTAACTATTCCAGCTTTGGAAGACAACATTTCCGAAGAAATTCGGGCTATTCCGGCCGAAATGCTCGAAAAAGTTGCCCAAAATTGGACTTTCCGAATGGACCACCTAAGACGCAGCCGCGGTCAACATTTAAATGAAATTATCTTCAAAAAGTAAATGTCATGTACCAATCTAACGTTTAAAATAAAGAACCGATGAGATTTTGCAAATTTTATGCGTTTTATTGTTTAAAAAAGTTCTCAAGCTCTTAAAAAATCACCCTTTAGAATGACAATATGTACAACACCGGTATGTGGTGACCCGATGGAAGAAGAAAACGATGTGTGCTTTGTTCTACTTCGTACACGCTATAAAAAAAAACACTTCTGGTGAAACCCTCAACGAGTGAACACGTTGTATAGTGTTAGTGCGGTAAAAATTGGAGTATTTCGCGATAAAGAAGGGATTTTTATCCGTACTTTGGCGACTCGACTCGACTTGGGATGGTCGACTCGTTGTCACACAGCGAGGTTTTCATTTGTAGTCTAGTGAAAAGAAAATCCATTGGACTATAAACGAAAATTAACTGGCAATATAGCCTAAGTTGCTGTGCCATCAGTTGATGTCATCTAAAGTGAGGTGACGCCAACCAGAAGTAGAAAAACAACATGCCGAAACGGTTATGGATATCTGCTACTAGTGTGTGCTATTGGTAGAAGACGGTGCTGCGGTTGATAAAATTTTTTAACTATTTTATGATAAGTGCGACCGAAAGAATAAAAGAATGTCAATGAATTGAAATTTATTTGAAAAAATAAACATACGACGGAACTTCATGCTTCGCAATGTAAATGCAATTTTTACAGCCGGTAGTGCAGTAATACCACGCGGCAGCGGGTCATTGCGCCGAAAGCCATTTCGCCGAAAGTCGTTTCGCCGAATGCCATTTCGCCGAAAGTCGTTTCGCCGAATAGGTCATTTCACCAAAAGTCGTTTCGCCGAAAGGGTAATTTCGCCGAAAGGGTAATTTCGAATACATCAAATCATTTTTTTGTGTTATTATGCCTCCTGTAAAACTGATGTGGCGCAGCCACATAACCGAATCCAAGATGGCTCGGCGGCATAAAGCCACGAATCAAATCGATGTGGCGAAGCCGCATTAGATATTTTTTTTATTTAGTAAACGGAAAATACCACATACATTTGCTTGCAATGGAATTGCTTTGATGATTAGTAGTCAAAAAGTTTCTTTGGGAACTCCGTTCTGAGGTTCATGAATCAATCTTTATTCAAGAAGTACAATTGTAGGTCAACAAAACGGGCGTTAACGTTATCATTTTTAATTTGTCTTTATTTTAAATCGATTCCCATTACGATTTTAAGACAATTGCAGGAATCGGCGAAATGACCCTTTCGGCGAAATGGCTTTCGGCGACATGACCCTGACATGACACGCCGGTGGTGTAGTGATGTCAATTATCACAATAATATTAATAATAATCCTGCTACATGTTCTATGCTGTTTAGCTTGCAACTATATATGCAGAAGTAACAGAAACGCAGGTTCACTTTGTTTAATCGATATAGAGCATGAGATAGTCGCCCTTATTCTGAATCGTATCGTATCGATTTTACAATCGTATTTCATTTGTATTTCTAATAACGCTAGCAAAATCAAAGGTAGCTAGGATTCGATCGAATTACATTCGAACGAAAGATCAATACGTCGTTATTTAGCATAAGGGCGAGTAATTTGCTGGCAAACGAACCAAATTCGGCTATTCCGGTTATCTGAATCCGGTTTCGGAAGTATTGGAAAATGTTGTCAAAAACTGCAAAAAGAATCTCACTCAACTTTCTTCAAGATGGTCAAATCGATTTTCACAAACTTATAGGTTCAAAAGAAAAGTTTCATACGGAATTTATAAATTTGTTTTTCCACAAAAATATTTATGATGTTAAGAGTAATATGAGAAAGGCATGATTACACCACTAGGTTGATTAACCCTTATGCACTCGAATGGGTACCCGGGTACCTTTTCGAATTTCAAAATAAGAAATTTCTGAGTTAGGTTTAAACTAAGATTCTGCAATTCGGTCAATTCCAAGAACTAGTTGGACCATAACTTCTCATGCTTTGACTTTTCATTTTACAGTAAGGGGGGTCGAATGGGGGGGCTCAAATTTTTTTTATTACGTAAACACCCGAATGGGTACCCGGGTACCCACAAATAAAAATGCTTGTAACTAAGGCAAATTCCATCCGATTTGAATTTTTTCAGTACGGGTAAATTCAGAAATTTATCCACTTTTCGATGGCCGTGTATATTGCTGTAGTAGGTTCTTCTGGTTCCCGTTAATCCGGATTTCCGTAGAATGCTCCGACACTTGTGTTTTCCACCATAAATGTCATTTACTAATTTGAAACTTTTCCAAACCAGCTATTTGAGAAAGGCCGTACCAAAATGAACCTTTTGTAGAAAAATGACGTCATCTAAAGGGTAGTTGGCCTATTCTGGACTTACTCTCATAGAACGAAAAAAAGGAAATATAAATGAGAACGAAACTGTTTGGGAAGTAACTTCGTGATGTTTCGAAATGTTTGTTGCCAGAATTAAAAATTGTATTGCGTGCTCCTCGCAATAGGCCTGAAGTACATAATAATTTTCAAACTGAAGATAAGAAAGTGAAGTATATAAGGGAACATACATAAAGTACGTCACGCGTTTAGGGGGGAGAGGTTTCAAAAATACGTGACAATACATGGTGAAAAGATTGAGAAATGCTCGACAAAGGGGGAAAGGAGTGGTAGAAAAATTCAAAATTTTATGTTACGTACATAACGGATGCCCCCTGAAATATATAAACATAACAACTCAGCATAGCACTTGATTTCATATAGCAATTCTTAGATAAGATTACAAAAATACGTGAAATCCGTGTATAAATGCCTCGATGTCGGAACTCATTTAGGATATCCGGGTTCCTGGGAACCAGGAGCACCATGTCCATCTTTATGGGTACCAATCCCAAAGAGCTTAAGTTCCTGAATCCAACAGTGCTAAAATTACTTCAATCGGTTGAAAAATGCTCAACTTACAGCGATTTAAAAAAATGGGTACCCGGGTACCCATTCGGGTGGTTAAAGGTGTTTTTTTTTTCGAGTGCACAACGGTTAAAACAGGTTTTTTTTAATCCAATCTTATACCTCTTAAAAATCACCCTTTTTTATCGACTGAAGTAATGAACAACAAAAAATATTTTTCATTGAGTTCCCCATTGAAGTTAGAATAGTTACTGCATTTGTTATTTTACGTTTCGTTCTAGATTCATGAGTGTATAAGCAGCTTATATTTAAGAGCTTACACCACCTAACCTAACCGCTATGCAAACGTAACGTTAAAGTTATTCACAAAACACTTTTTGCACCGATGAGCCTTGCTTTATCGAAGTGGCGAAAGAACGAAATTTAGCTGACGTTAGCAGTGCAACATTAATCAGTCTTCAAGAAAACATGCACCACGTTGAAGTTGTGTATAATTTTACGTGCATAAGTTCATTTTAAACTTGTTCATCGGTTCGTACCCAGGTTTGCTACAAACCTGAACATTGAGGCGTACACAAGTGCGTGAGCCTAAGTTTGAACATATGTTTACACAACGAGTTTGAGCAGATCGAACTACTCTAGAGCGTTCAAAGATTCGAATGAAAACTTGTTTGATCTATTGGTGATTGAAGTTTCAGATGTGTATAGCTTTTCACCTATGCTCTTTATGTGTTTTCTAAAAACTTGCATACTAATACAATATGGGAGTTCCATTACATCCAAGCGACGGTTTCAAATTAGCACAATAAGAATAGATAAGCATTTGTAAACATTTTGATAGGTTCTATTTGCTACTTTAAAACAAGAAGAAATGAATGATAATTAAGAAACCAATTATCTAGCGGTGAACTCATATTATTCGTATTCTCACGTATATTGCTGTGGGATTCGTCGAAATACCTCTCTTGAATAAAACAACATAATTTGTTTGGGAAACAACATACGAGACCTAAAAATTTAATAATTTAGAGACCAGCTTTAAATAATTCTTCGATTACGATTTGATTCTTCATTCACATAACTTGTCGAAATACAATTTAATGTTTATCATGATTACTATTTCCGGTATTTTCTAAGCTGGATTCCGGTTACCGATATAACCCAAGGTCGGTTCGTATGGCCAACAACTAACGTGATCTACAAACCAGAACAGTTTTGAGTCCCATTTAGATTCTTTTACGTTTCTTACATCGTCGCTCTTAATGACAGTGTGAAATTTTGAACACTGATTTCCCCTGTAATTTCGGATACGGATGAAATTTAGTAACTTTGTTTGCAACCCAATTTGCATGCCTTGTTAGGCAATATCGGACCTCAAATTCTAGTTCCTAAAATAGTGGTCGAAACTTTCAAAATCAAAGCTAGACCGATTTCCACACACTTAGGCTGTAATCCATTCCAGAGGTGATTTCTGCAGGAACGCTGGCCCCCCGCAGTGGCCGGAATTTATGGATGTTGAGTCTTTCAAATTTCACATTTTTCTTAATAGCGAAAAAGTAAGTACCGTAAGAGAATCTAAATTGTGCTCAAAACTGCTGGCCAGACGAAACAACTTCGGTTATATCGGTAGCCCGTTTCCGGTATCGAAAGACACTACCACAACAGTGGCGAAAATAAATTTCAAACCGGAATTTCGAAATTAACGGGTAGATGAATGATAAAAATTTCGAACAGTTATGTGAACGAAGACTCAAATCCTAACCTAAGAACTCTTTGAAGCTGATTGCTAAATAAGTTCAATTTTTAGGGATTGTGTGTTTTCCCCCGAAAAAAATTGTTGTCATATTCAAGAATCAAGAATTTTTAAAAATATTTACATTGCAATATTTTGTTTTGATTGCCATCACGATCGCTAATTAATAGTATGAATAAAGGACCAACGATAGTATGAATAAAAATCCTCTGTGATGAAATTAGAAACATTTCAGAAGTATTTTAGCTGTATTTTGAATATTAGTTCAATTTCCAAGAAATGTGAATCAGTTCTCATTCAGAAGCAAGACGAATTAAGCAGAAATATGAAATAATTATAGTGATTTTAGTGGCTAAACCAGGTTTTTGGGGTAACGTCCTTACAAATGAGATGAAATAAGGAGCCGTTACCCTATAAGCGACATTCTTGATAATAAGTTTGTATCGCGGAACGATACAAAACGATTCGATGCACTGACAGTTAGTTTGAATATCCAACTGAATTCTGGTGAGCCGTTACTGAAAGTGATGAATAAAACTTTAGTGCTTTCTGCAAAATCGCAGACTGATACTTAAAACAATGGTGCGATCATGAATCGCTGCATTACACATTCGCCTGCGAGACCTAATGCTATAATTGCATGCAAGCAAAACTTGAACACTAATGTTGCGTAAGATGATTGAACATGAACAGGGAGCGTTATAAGTTTGATTGTATACATTTGGGCTTCTGATATGATTTCGTCGGATACAAAACATTAAGAGCTAATATACCAATAGTCATGAAAGGTGAAGTTTTCGTTTTGAGTACATTGAGACCAACGCCTCTCCTTGTGATATGTTCACAACCAAGTTTGTCCGCATGTAGCCGCTGTAACATCGGAGTGTTGTGCAATAGCAACGTAAATGCGAACACCAGAAGAAAAATAAACACGCCAACCCAAACAAACCCAAAACCCGCCTACCGTGTGCAGCATCCCAGCAGCTTCGGAATCAAAATTAATCGTTGGCAACAGGTACTCGCTCGGATCACCACCGGGGTCTGCGTCTCCGCCGTCGCCGCTTCCACCGCCGAGCGGAGGCGTCGGTGGTCTGCTTTTGCTTAGAACCATTCGCCGGAAGGGCAACCACCGCCCCCAGCGATGATAGTACACCGTCCGACCCCATCTTCGGCTGGCCAAGTAAACCACAACCAAGCCCACTACAGCCACTAGCTGCCACATTCTGTGTTTCTGAAGCGCCGAATGTTTGCTTGGATCGATACCAACACAGACTTCTCGGTTTTACGGAGCTCTCGCCCCTCAACCAAATGAGGTTATGCTCCGATGTTTATGTTTTGGTTGAAGCGCCAATCATATGCTGCTCACTAACCCACTCAATCACCCACCCGTACTTTACTCACTACACTACATGGCTGTGCAGTTGTAATGGTGTATCGTAATCTGACTACACTAGTGATTTAACGACTACACACAGACGCGATGCAAGAAATTTTTATTTTGGTGATTGTTCGTATCAACAGCTATACCGGAGATTTGCCGTCTCGGGTCGCGTGACACAATTTTTTCGAAATACCAAATCAAATCCCACACGTTTCAGTTTGATATTCAGTTACAGCTTTCTTCTGGTAGAAACTGGTTCTTTGTTAGTGTACTACATGCACTTTCCAACCACACGAAATCATTAACACTTGCTTGCCCAACGTGACATCATTCGAAACGTTCACAAAACTTTTGCAACTTTTACAAATTATTCGAGATAGTTTTGATACTACCTCGCAGAAAACTATGTCAACACGTTGAGCAGTATTTTGTCTACTGTAACCAATCGAAGTGGTTGCTGCCAGATTGTCGAGAAGTGTAAAATAAAATATAGATGGTCAGCTGAAAGCTGAACCGACCGCACCGGGGATACACAGTGTAATGTGTCAATGTAAAGCTAAAGTGTATGCGAGTCGGACAGGGTTGCCAGACAAGTCGCCTTACCCTTTGTTCCATTAGTTAGGAGTTTAGTTAAGTATTAACTAAGGGCTGCGGTTCATAATCATATTTTTGTATCGATTACAGAGGTTTTAACCTTAAGATCATTCGCCTCTTCGAACCAGAAAACTGTCTGGCCCTAGGTGCGGGATTGGGAATCGAACCCAGGTGGGCTGCATGAAAGGCATCGACTAACCTATCATGCTATATCCGCCCCCCATTATAATTTTTAATTCTCAAAACGTTTCGTAATCGATCATTCAATCCCAGGTGGGCAGTTCAGTGTATAGGGCACTTGACTTACAAACCAGTTGTGGAATGTTCGAGCCCCGACCTCGAGGGAATTTTTGAGTCAGTAGCATTTAGCCTGCAATAACTCTGTACAATAAGAATCTTCATAATAATTTTCTTCGATACTCAAATGAATAGCCGGAATTGTTTGGCCTACCACTAAAAATGGCTGTTTTTACGTCGTTTGTTTCGCCCCTTTAAGTGATGGCAACAAAATTTTGAGACACTTTACGCTATAATTCCGAAACCGAAACTCAGATCCAAATGAAATTCAGAAGTAATTCATTTGAATCTAAGTAATTTGAAATTGGAATCTTTACACTAATCATCCTTTAATTCCGGAACCGAATGTCGAATAAAAATTTTTCAGTGCGACCATGAAACCTTTCATTTGAATCTGATTTTGTGAAAATCGATTCAATCGTCTCCGAGAAAAGTTAGTACTCATGTTTTCATTTTTTTAACATTTTATCCAATAAATCCGGAACCGCAAGTCAGGTCCTAACAAATTTCAGGAATTTTGTATGGTACTATAAGACCTTTTATTTTGATCTAAATTTATGAAAATCGGTGCAGCCATCTCCGAAAAAAAGTTGTTGCACTTATGTTCACATTTTTTGCGTATTTTACCCCATGATTCCGGACCCGGAGGTCGGATAAAAAAATCCCGAATTTGGTATGGGATTATATGCCCTTTTATTTGAATATAAGTTTGTGTAAGCCGATTCAGCTGTCTCCTATAAAAGTGAGTGAAAAAACGTTATATATACACACAGACATTTTGCGTACTCGACGAACTGAGTCGAATATAATATGACACTCGGCTTTCCGGACCTCGGTTCAAAAGTCAGTTTTCACAGTGATTGCATAACCTTTCTATATGAGAAAAGTAATAAAACCATCAACCACCAAAAAGTGGCAAATAACCAAATCTTGTCAAAACTGTATAGAGCCTTAAAATGCTTGAATGAACGTATTTCTTCAGGCTCCTTTCCTTGCATAGTGTCGTGTTTTAAAGACTCGTTTGTGATGAAAAACTTTAGTTTTATCTGCAGCTGAAACTACTTGCCAGATAAAAAATATAAAAAAGGCGGGTGAGTAATGTCACAGACGTAACTGGAGGACGTGAATACAAATTAAAATGGAAATCTATCATATTAGTTGATGGAGTGAATTTCGTCACTTTTGCTGTTTCGTTTCTAGAATTAAAAGGTGCATTTGTAATGAAGATTGACATATTGGCGAGATTTTGTTTTCTACCACACAGTTAAATATCGCGGAGCAAATAAGAGTAAAAAATAGCAAGCTAAAAAATTTGGATTTCGATTATTTCATTTCGGATTTGCATATTTCAGTAAAATATACCATCGAAATGCAGTACGGAACTCTTTTCTGACATTCAGAAGGTCCAAATTGTATAATTCTTTACGATATTAAAAACTTTTCGGAGCATTTTTCACTAACGCAAAGCAGTCAAATGCTGGTTTTATTCGCACTCGTTTAGTGCGAAAAGTGCACAAAGCTAACCAACTTATTCTCGATTTACACAAAACTGACGATTTTTATCTCCAATTTGCAAAGAAGCTATCTTTATAGTTCTTTAGATAACATCTTTATAGTTCGACCGTCATGAACTACATGCACAAATGTGTCTCCCTCATATTAGTCGATTAAAAATACTTGTGGCTTATAATCATATTTAGTAAGCCCACAGCACTTAATTACTGAGAATATTCCGTTTTTCTTTGTGTCAGTTTTGCACGATACGCTTGGGCGATGATTCGTTCCATTCAAGTGTTTGGAATTTTATGCACCTTATTTTGGTACTGAATTTCACCTAAATGCTAGTTCATACCAAACATTTTATAAAACTTCAGTTTTGAAAAAAAACGAAATTTTAGTCTATGTACTTTATAAACGGGTTATTTCCTATGACTCTCTGATATTACCCCATGCACATAAAATGGCATATAAATGGCACATAAATGACAAATGGCAATCTTTGTTAATATAACTCCATTAAAGTGAACTTTTACATCCACTTAGCAGATCACTTTTAGCTGATAGGTTACACTAGTATTTAAATTTGAATAGCTATGCACTAAGTATTCGATGTCGAGACATTAGATGGGCTAATTTTGCATAATGTTCCCCCACCGTTGTCCACTTTTCTTTGTATTTTGCTCCAAGGCAGACGACCAGCAGCAGGATGACGCAATCGCTCTGCGCTCTGCGATCGTCCCGAAACAATGCCAACAATTGATTACATTCTGAACCGAATTTTGTTAGGAGCTTTCTTTTTACGTGATTTCGTTTGTAGCACAGCTGGACGATTTCAACGGCCACAAAACTAGCAACATATCGAATTTCGAAGTCGATTTTTTAATTTCGGATTGCACATTTCAGTGAAAGATACTATCAAAATGCAGCACGGAACTCATTTCTGGCATTCAGAATGACCGAATTGTGAATACGATATTAAAAACTTTTCTTATTATCAATATCTAGGTCTGGATTTTGAATTCTGCATCTGAGCTCTGGAACAGAATTCTGAATCCACAACGAATTGAATGTATTGTTCACTACATCAAAACCGTCGCTCGAACACGGAAAAAACAAACACTCGTCTCTTTGATGCTCATAAACATCAAGCATTTTAAAACAGTTTAATTTTGAGTTACTTGTTGTCTCATACTACTGAAAATTTTATCATAATTTGCTGATCATTTCTTCGATTGCATGGAGCAGAAGTTTTGCTGTAACGTTAAGTACAACAAGAGATATTCACGATTAAGTTCTACCAATTCGGTTGAATTTTTTAAAGATATTGGTATCAAGCCAAACATTTGTATCGTCGGCGAGAAAGTCATATATAAGAGAATTTTTGTTATAAATTGAGAAACTAAATTGACCGTCTTGAACAACATGCACAAATGTGATTCCCTCATATTAGTCGATTAAAAATATATTTAGTAAGCCCACAGCACTTTACTGAAAATATTCCGTTTTTCTATGTGTCAGTTTTGCACGATACGATGATTCGTTCAATTCAAGTGTTTGTAATTTTGTGCACCTTATTTTGGTACTGAATTTTACCTTAATGCTAGTTCATACCAAACATTCTATAAAACTTCAATTTTGAAAATTTGGGTCTATGTGGTTTATAAATGGACTGTTTCTAATGACTCTTTGATATTACCCCATGCACATAAAATGGCAATTTAATCGCTCATACACATAGCAGATCATTTTTAGCTTATAGGTTACACTAGTATTTAAATTTAAACAGCTATGCACCAAATATTCGATTTCAAGCCATTGAAGAAGTTGTGAAATTTGTACAATTTGACAAATAAGACGGACTGGATGACTTTTTAGTTCAATTTTTGTCCTCGAACTATTAATGTAACAAATAGAGATATCTCTATTTGTTACATTGATAGATCAGGTACAAAAAAAACACATTATCCACACGTGTCATTTCGTTGCGTTTCGCATGGGTGATATTACAAACTAATCTGAAACATACTCAAAAAATCGAACTACCATCACTGTCTGCATAAACAGGCGCAATCGCATACTTTGCATAGAGTTAGACATGTGTTGCATCAGTCCCCAGAGCAGAGCAAACCCCACCTTTTCGTATCACGGTCAGTGACTTTCTGTCACTCACGCTGAACTGAGTTCCATTCCTCCTATGCGTTTCACAGTTCCACCATAATATGTTTCAGCACCGCTCGCAGCCTACGGCAAGTGCTAGCGCTCGCATTTCATCTCTACAGGTAGACTACTTGTTTTTGTTGAGTGTATGTGTGTGCGAGAAATAGAGAGAGAGAGTGTCTGTGTTCCCACTCACATTGGCGATAGGGGAGAAGCACGTGGCACTCAATTTTTGCTACTCACTGCCGACAGTGGATTCACAATCAACCCGAGGTAATCGATACTGGGCCGATACTGCCGATTGACTTGAACTGGTGATTGACAAATAATACCGTGATGAAATCGAAGAACTGGCTTCTTTGCGGTTCAGTACGTGCTATCGATTCTGTTCCACCATCGTAGAAATCAAACACAGATGATCATACGAACGGGTTTCTCTGGGTAGTAGAATTACCAAAAGCAGGGTTGTATGCAGTAGTTATGCCGTCACTTATCAGATTTGACTAACTGAAATGTTTCTGAATCGGACCAAAATGTCATCTTTTTTCAACAGACTCACTTTAGGAAAATTGATCAAGTGAAACAAGTGGTTTGAAATTTCCATGGTCCTAGGTCCTATAAGCCAAATATTTCACAGAAAGAGCCAAAATCGCCAGGTTCGATGGCGACTGGAGCTGATTCATACTTCAACATGGCTGATCAATCCGTAGTCCCCCATAATCGGGACTATCAAATCTGCAACAGCAGCATTCTTAAACCCCAGACTTATTATATCAACTGTGTGGGCACGACATGACAGCTGTTCGGCTAGATTTGGCACCAATATGCGAAAATCAACACTAATGTATCACTAAGCTCGTCATGATATCACAGGACAGCCTTTCCCAGGCTCTATAAATCGTTGTTACCTTGCTACCACGCGCATTTAAATACACACTCTGGTGGTACCTTCACTTGAAAGTCGCATCTGTTGAATGCATAATTAGGTGCGGAATTTATACTAGGAATCGTTTATACTGCGTCGTACCATTGCAGCGATAGGAACCGAATTACCATAAAGCTCAGTTGAACCATGAATCAGGGTTGACATTTCGGTTCGGATAGTCGTAACATTTTGCCACTTTTTACCACCTTAAACAGACTGAATTTCATCGACGTTCGCGCGATTATTCTACAGTCGGCACGAAACCACCCGATCCAGTTCAGTAGTGTGTCTTATAAATCCTTCTATGTATACAGATATTCAAATTTTTAAACAATTTTTCATAAAATTCATGTCACAACTTTCAGGCGATATGGAGTACGGAAATATAAGCTATCAATAAAGTTAATTTAATAAAATAAAAGTGTTGTCAAACTAGGTACAAACTCCAATGTTACTATTTCTATGAGGTACAAGTAGTTTGAACTGTTATGCATCGCCGAATCGAAGACGAAACGACAAAACTATACAGTGCTGAAAAGTTCACATTACAAAATTTGAAAGAGATTGAATTTATTATGTCATAACATCACTATTGGACGAGACAGCTAACTGAAAGTTTAACGTGGATTTTAAATAAAAAATTTCAAATACGAAAACAATTTTTTAAAGCTATCTTTAAATTCAACTTGCCGAAATTCTAAAATTGCGCTAATCTATAATAAAGGGTGATTTTTAAGAGGCGTATGATTTGATTTTCAAAAAAAAATGTAAAAAATTGATGAAATCGTTATTGGAGTTCAATATAATTTAATGTTTGAAGATGATTTCATGCAAATGTTGGCCGTACACTCTCTCCAACATATCGACCGGTATTTCACGAATAATGCCACCGGCCCATAATCCACACCAAACAGTGACTTTTTCGGGATGCGTTGGTAGCTCTTGCAATGCTTCTGGCTGATTTTCACCACTCCAGATACGGCAGTTTTGCTTGTTGCAAGCACAAAAGAGTTTCGATGCTGAACACAATTTTTGGATAAAAAGTGGATCTTTCTCCAACTTTGCTAGTTCTAATTCATGATTAAATTACAGACTGACCATCGATGTATGATTAAGTTACAGATCAAACTGAACAGTTTTGACAATGACACAAAGCACAATTTACGTGTGATCTGTCAAAAACAGTGTTGCCAAAAATATTGTAATAAACAATCAGTCTCGAATGTACAATCCGAGCGAACAATTGAAAAAAAAATTACTGTTATATTATTTCAAAGACACCACCGAATGAATTGAATACGAGGAAAACCTTTCGATCAAGTTCTCCGATGTTAAGTACTGTTTCGTGGGTAATTTTAACTTTTGGTTGAAATCTGACACTCGAGTGGTTATTTTGATGTTATCAAAAATAACCCTGCTCGAAAACATGGTTATTTTTGACACATTGATAGTTATTTTCCGACACTGAAAAAAAGTATGGGTGTGTAATGTCAGAGACATAACTGGAATAAAACTGACACGGATTTATTTTGCACGTATGGGAATAAATGCAGAATTTTGCACGTATGAGAAAAGGTAGTCGTAAGATCTTTTTTTTTTTGTTCACTTAACAGAGCTCAGGTGAAATTTTTATGTAGTAGAGATTCTGATACAGATATGGTACCGATAGATTTTTGCGACAGATGCAGATTTTTGGAAATATGACCTGGCAACACTGGTTTAGATTTGAAATACCGACTCTCACAGACCAACGTTACCAAATATACCGATTTCTCGGTATTTATACAGCTTTTTGACCTCTATAACGCAATACAGATATGTACTCCCAAAATACCGATAATTCGAACAGATCGTACTGAATCGTACAGATAAATATCGATTTTCGGTGTTAGCTTGGAAAGACATAAGAAAAGGTTGTTGCGGGACCTTTTATTTTTTTGCTCACCAAAATGAGCTGTGACATTTTTCTGGTACATAAGATGACGAGTTTCTGATACCGATATGATACATGTAGATTTTTTGTCCGAGTACAGATTTTTGGAAAAATAACCTGGCAACGCTGTCTCAGACACTCAATACATGGTGATTTGTAAAGCCTGGTTGGCAGCTATCCAGTGACATAAGCTATCCAATCTTTATAGTGCAATGTTGCTAGTTGATAGTGACCGATATCAGCACTTCCTCTGAGACATCTAAAAGAATTCAGTTTCGAAATTTAACTCATTATTTCCAGTGATTTCGGAACCGTAAGCTGACCTTCAACTAACAAGATTTAAAATTTAAAAAGGAACATTCAGTGCAGTTTTGAGTAGTTATTTGCATCGAAACTTCAAATGATGGTTTTAAATAAATTTGAAATATTCAACACTCATTACTCAATGTTTGGGGTTTGAGCGATTAGTGGAATGAAACTAAACCGTTTTTGAAAAAAGTTTACTGAATCTGAATTTTGACCTATTTCGTTATAATATTACGTAATAGTGACAGACAGTTACCAGTATTTTGAATGCTATTTGACACGTCCTCAGAGAATCAGTTTCGAAGACCGTTAGAAGAAAATTTGCTTTGTTTCTTTTATAGTAGTATAACTTAGTTACTGACAGGTTGTAACTGTTTATGTACTTTTAAAGTCACCTATGAAACTAGAAAATCTTTCATTTGAGCCCAAGTATATAAAGAGGGATTTTTCGCTGTTTGGTTTTTCAAAGTTGTATAGTTTGCATTGGCATTTCATCATGGTAAGACTTGCGAACGATCAACGCTTACAAATTATAGAATTTTACTATTAAAATCAGTGTTCTGAAAAAAGTCTACTGAACAGGCTATCAAAACCATTGAGATTTCGAACCAATTTCGAATTATCAGATATTAGAAACAACCTACTCGTGAGCGTACAGAAGAAAACATTGCTGACGTAGAGGCCAGTGAAAATCGCGATTTGTCCATTCGTCATCGTTGACAGCAACTGGGATCGTGTTATCCCACTACGCGAAAGATTTAGAGCAAGGATCTCGGTTTGAAGACATATACAATACAGCTTATTCAATAACTGAAGCCGGGGCATTGGCCATAGTGTCGTCTTTTCGATGAATAGGCCTGGTGGAAAATTCGCCATTCTATCGGAAAACTGTCTTCAGTAATAAAGCACATTTTTAGTTGAACGGATTTGTCAATAAGCGAACTTACCGTATTTGGAGCGATGTACAACCAACAGAAACAATTGATGAGTAATTCATCTTTCGTTTTGAGTCAGTGAATTGGTCGCTTAAATCGTGCGATTTGACACCATAGGCCTATTTTTTTTAAAGGGTGTTCGTCATATCTCTTGTTCATACCAATAAATCAGCACAAGCGGATAACATCACACGTGTTATGGGTGAAATACCTGTTCCCCGATGAACGACTAAAATGGTTAAAGCCGGAGTAAAATAAATGATATAAAAACCTGCTGGTGTGCTCGACAAAGTTACTCAAAATAAGACTTCTCGTATGGGTAAGTAAATGACAAGAATTAGAGGGTGATTTTTAGCTGGTGTCATTTTGGCAACACACATAACGCGTGAATCGTGTCTTGTGTCAGTGTCAAATTTGTTCAGTTTGGTCTATAATTTCTTTATGAATGAACGCTGGCAAAGTTGGAGGAAGATTTTATCGAAAAATTGTGTTCAACGACGAACACGACGAAAAATTGTGTTCTGGTTGAACGGATACGGCAACAAGCAAAATTGCCCAGCCAGAAGCATTACAAGAGCTACCAATGTACACCAAAAAGTCACTGTTTGGTGTGGATTATGGGCCGGTGGCACTATTCGTAAAATACCGGCTAAGTTGGAGAGAGTGTGCCTTGTTGCCTTTCTCATATAGAAAGACTGTGCAATCACTGTGAAAACCGACTTTTTAACCGAGGACAAGAGGGCCGAATGTCATATACCATTTGACTCAGCTCAACGATCTGAGCAAATGTGTGTGTGTGTGTGTGTGTGTGTGTGTGTGTGTGTGTGTGTGTGTGTGTGTGTGTAACAAAAATATGCACTCACTTTTCTCGGAGATGGTTGAACCGATTTTCACAAACTAAGATTCAAATGAAAGATCTCATGGTCCCATAGCCTGCTATTGAATATCATCCCGATCCGATTTCCGGTTCTGGAGATATAAGATGATATGCACCAAAAAATGAAAAAATATGCTCTCACTTTTTTCAGAGATGGCTTAACCGATTTTCACAAACTTCAAATGAAAAGTCTTATGGTTTCATATCCTTCTATTCCGTTTTATTTGGATCTGACTTCCGGTTCCGGAGTTACATGGTAATATACGATAATTAGAGAAAAAATGTGCATTCAATTTTCTCCGATACAGCTCAACCGATTTTCACAAACTAAGATTTTAATGAAAGGTCTATAAGTTTGCTAAATATTTCTAGAACATTTTATCCGGATCCGACTTCCGGTTCCGGAACAAAAGCGTTTCAAATCGCCATATAGAATGACAATACCAAAAGAAGAAGCAAACACAAAACAAACGATGCATGCTTTGTTTTATTTCGCACACGCTATAAAGAAAACGAAACGGATACGAATGTCTGCTACTGGTGTGTAATATTGGCACAAGACGGTGCTGCGATGCATAAAAATTATAGTTATTTTATGATCAGTACGACCGAAAGAATAAACGAATGTCGGATTCAAATTTATTTGAAAAAATATGAAAATTTCACATCCGTTAGTGCAGTGATCCCGTGACGGTGGTGTAGTGATGTCAATAATAATAATAATAATAATAGCAATAATAATAAAAATAATAATCCTACTACATGTTTTATGCTGCTGCTGTTTAGCTTGCATAAGGAGTGTATCGATAAGTAGTTAGCAACATTCAAACAGTTATTACTCTGAAATGGCTTAATTTTTTGCAGCGTGTTTTGCGGTGACATGTTTGTTGATATGTCAATAACAGCTGCGCAATCCATTGGTTTCGGCACGATTTATCGTTTCAATGATGAGTTAAATTGATCCGGAAACGCGAAAATTCTGCACACTTGGTGCTCAGAAAGTGGTGTCACGTACAACGAAATTGCAAAACGGGTGAAAGTGCACCACACCAGTGTCAAAAATATTATCGAGAAGTTCGGTAAGACCCTTTCCATGAAGGATTTGCCCCGATCCGGTAGGAAAACGGGTCCCAGCCAGCCCGGCCGGGACCTTAAAGTGGTTGAGTCAATCAGGAAAAAACCCACCGGCGTCGACGCGGGATTTGGCCAAGCAGTTCAACACCAGCATCGGGATGATTCAACGGATCAAAGTTAGGAACTCCCTGAAAACGTACAAGAAACAGAGGGTGCCGAAAAAGTCCCTGGTACAGCAAGTTCAGGCCAAAACAAGAACGCGAAAACTGTATAACCGGATTCTACAGAATAAAGACGGATGCATCCTGATCGACGACGAAACTTACGCCAAGGAAGACTCTCGAGCTCTGCCCGGACCGCAATATTATACGAAATCGGTGTACCAGGACCTGGACGGTGCTGACACCACGGTGGCGATGGAAAAGTTTGGGCAGAAGGTGTTGGTCTGGCAAGCAATTTGTACCTGTGGTTTGCGGTCGTCGATTTTCTTCACGAAGGGCACAATTAACGCCAAAGTGTACGAGGAAGAATGTTTGAAGAAGAGAATGCTGCCACTGTACAGAAAGCATAAGGCTTCTCCTCTCTTCAGGTCAGATTTGGCTTCAGCCCACTACGCCAACTCCGTTCTACAGTGGTTGTCAAAAAATAATGTACAATTCGTGGAAAAGGACATCAACCCACCGAACTGCCCGAATCTTCGGCCAATTCAAAGGTATTGGGCAATTGTCAAGCGGCACTTTCGAAAGGAAGGTACAGTGTCCCAAAACATGCAGTTCAAAAAAAACTGGACAGCTGCCACCAGGAAGGTCACAAAAGAAATTGTGTAATTATTCTACAATATATCGAAAACTGATGTCAAAATATGTTTTTTTTTCGCTTTTTTATTCAATAATCAATGTTGCTAACTACTTTTCGATACACTCCTTATGCAGAAGTAACAGAAACTCAGGTTCGCTTCGTGTGTTAGATTTCGTTTAATTGATTTAATCGAAATAGAGCATGAGATAGTAAGTCTAGGTTTAACTACGTTCAAAACTGTTCCAATTTTTAAGTCATATCTGTTGCTGGTAAACAAACCAACTTCGGCTATTCCGTTCATCTGAATCCGGTTTCGGAAGAATGGGAAATGGTGATTAAGTGAGACCCTTTTGCAGTTTTGCAAAAGGGTCTCACTCACTTTCCTTCAAGATGGCCAAATCGATTTTCACAAACTTATAGGTTCAAAGTAAAAGTCTTACAGTTTCATACGGAATTTATAAATTTGTTGTGGATACTACTTCCGGTTCCGGAACTACAGGGCACAGGGTTGTTCTTAAATGTACCTTATGATCAAAAAAGAACCGGAATTTTCATTCAAAAATTCCCGCGCTTGTCCAATCGGTAAACTTTTATTCTCTCAACGTTGGAAACACTTTTATACACATTCTGTCAAATTTTGACGCATATCGTACGATTAGTTTTTGTTTGGCGTCTATACAAAGAAGTTGAAAAATTTTCGTGTGGAACAACGTGCGTGCATCAAATTTTGTGTTGCAAATGGATTTAAGTGTTCCGAAACGTTAAAAATGTTAGAAAAGGCCTTTGGTGATTCGTGTCTTTGGTTAATCGTGTCAGCCGAACACATTTTAACTGATGTTTTGGGTTTGAAACGCGTCGCTTCTCGGCTGGTGCCAAAAAAGCTGAATTTCAATCAATGCGCCGGCTAACACAGCGTTGGTTGTGTCGCAGTTTTTGGCCAAAAACTCAACCAATATCATCAACCAAGCACCTTACTCTCCAGATATGGCCCCGTGTGACTTTTTCCTCTTCCCCAGACTCAAATTGCCATTGCGGAGAACGCGTTTTGAGACCATAGATACCATAAAAGCGAATTCGCTGCATGAACTAAAGGCTATACCTTCGGCGGCCTATAAAACTTGTATGGAAAATTGGATCAAGCATTGGCATGCATGTATTGCCGCAGGAGGAGAGTACTTTGAAGGCGATAATAAAGAAATTTATTAAAAATTGAAATTTTGCGTTTTTTAATAAAATTCCGGTTCTTTTTTGATCATAAGGTATTTTTTCTGTCCTTTCTTAAATGTATTTATTCTAAAAAACCAACATTGGTAGCTCAAAAACCCGTTGTTGGACTGGTCTCACCATCGACGCAAAGCGAATGGTTGGCTATACAGAAGACGTAGTCAAAGTTTTATTCAAATCGGAGTGTGGACTTTCTACTCATATCTGGAATTGCGTAACACAAAAGTACAGCAAAATAACACATCCTTATAGCCTTTCGAAACACGATCAATTCAACTTTAACAGAAAACTTCGTAACTGTTTCGATTTGAAAACCTATATACTGTTTTCTTATGAAACAAATGCTAATTTCAAAGTGGTAAGTTACTTTACTTCGTCTCAAAATCGAATATAATGAATAAATTTCTCATGCCTGCACAAAAGCACAACTAAACAGGCTCACAAAGCTGGCCTGATAGAACACGCAACAAGCCATGTACCGTTTGATAGACGTACTTGAATTATCCACTTGTTCAAATTGGCGAAACTGAATTGTAAACAAACTTCTTTTTTTTAGCGCTGGCGCTCTTAAGCCGATCGATGTCAGAGTTTCAAAGCAAAAAAAAACTGGTGAATCGAGTCGTACATTGAGAAGTGCGATTATTCAGTGGAATATTCAATACATTTTGATTGACAATCACAACAGAATAGTTTACCTTACTCTTGATATACCGCGTTAGGCGGTTAAACTTGGACTTCGACATGGTCCGATCGTTGTGTGATTGCGATCGATGCGCGATGATGACTGATCCTGTGATGATAACCTTTGGCAGCTTTTTCCGCGATGGTTTTATGTTTGGTTTCGGTGTTTTGTTTATGTTTTGGAGATCACAGCACCGGGTTTTAGATTAGAAAGCGTCACACGTCACAGATCACTTCAATTCGACGTAATATCACATATGATGGGAAAGTAAATGAAAAGTTTAAACCATTTCCAAACGTAAATCGCTTTCACAGGGCAATCCTCGGTCGCCCTTGTTTCGGTTTTGTTTTCGATAAAAAATAAACAGGGGGTAAATATCAAATGCACACACGCACACTCACAGCCAGCTTAGGAAGTCGCTTGCGTTACCGAAGGCTGGTTAATTAGGATGGCGGTTAGGTAAAAGCGAATAAGAGCAAAAAAAAGCAACAGCTCAAACAATTACAGTTTCAGCTTTTCGCTCGGTTTTCCAGCGGGTCCACATTAACTTCCGATTGATTCCCACACTTAATTCACACACTAAAAAAATTGGCGTTCTTTCAACGTTGACTTTCCTGCAGCAACTGAAACCCCTTCGTGGTACAAAACGAACTGAAAGGACGATCTCGGAAAGAAAAACAGTATGTATCTTACTGAAGACACACTACACGCACACACGCACACAATCGATCGGACTGCAACAACGGCTCTATAGCAGAAACAAAAAAAAGGTTAGTCCGGACCAAAGGCAGCAGCCCGGTCTCATCGATCGAGGTGAGAGTAGAAGAGTGCGCACGTCGAGTTGGATCACTCTTGAAATATACCACTCCGAACGCGAACGAAAATGGACTGACTGGCGCTGCGATGTGCGGTACTGCCGTGCCATCCGTGTGCTACCGCTGCCGCCACCGCCACTAGTCGGTCGGTCGATCGGTCGGTCGGCCAGGCGGAAAAAAAAATTCGAAGGTAGGTTCGGTACATCAGCGCAAGAATATATAAATAAATGCTCGTAAGAGTTTCTGCTGTAATCAAAACACGACACAATGGCGAAACCGATCATGCACACACAGCCGAGAGCGGATCTACCGCATGTGCAGCAGCTGGGATCGGCAGCAAGATCCCGATTAACCCTGTCAGTCCCCGGAGGAGATTTGTTCGCCTGGAACTTTGATGTTGGGAAGATTTGGAATACTATCAACTGACAAAAAGGTATCTTTAATACCATGCAGTTTCACAAAATCGATAGATTTATTATAAATAGTTTTACTATATCAACCAAGTCATTTCAGTAAAAGCATAGAATGATAATATAAGTTTCTCAAAAAGATCACTCCATATAGTACGTAAAACTTTTTATACAGGTGATGTTACTGTCGCATCCATATAGAAGTAGTCAAACCCCATAAACATTCGATATTTGCCTGTTTGACGATTTTTTTTATTAAATGATAAAATATTCATTCCATCTAAAAGTATGTTCCAATGTAATATTAATTTGAATATACCCCAATGATTAATTAATTTCTTCACGAAACATTATTGAAGGGAGATTTTTTTGCTGGTATCTTTTTGGCAACAATGTTTTTGACAGATCACACGTGAATCGTTTCTTGTATCCTTGTCAAATTTGTTCAGTTTCGTCTATAATTTATTCCGAATCATGAATGCACGCTGGCAAGGTTAGAATTAAGTGGATTGGACTAAAATTCATTTTTTTTAATCGAAAAATTGTTTTATGGCAGTGTAGGGAAGAGAAGGATGCCTTGATTACACCCAAATTGGAACGAATATAGTTACTGCTACACAACACCGATGCAGCACTAATAACAAAAACGGCATTAGTTTAGTTTTAGTTTATGTAGTTTGTTAGATATTTCTTCATGCAGCAAACAATTTCAAATTACTTCTTCTGCGACCGTAATCTGAAACTATATCTCTATCACTGGACTTAGAGATGTGAAGTCTTCAGGACATTAGTTGCACTTAATAAACGCATTCTTCCACAATAATTTGGAATTATCAATTTTAAGCAACTTTGTTGAAGATATTAGATCTGCAGCTCTAACCGTTTTTATATTAAAACGATTCACATATCCTAAGTTAGGGTACTTCTTAGAATAACAGATTTTTCTTTAACTTTTTATTAAATTTCTCACTAAAGTTATGTTCCAAAAAGTTCAAGAGCCTAAAAAAGTGCAGCTTTTAGTGAAAGGAAAAAAAATGTATTGTCCGGTTCAACAGTTATGAAAAATTTTAATAGGAAAAGATATGCCTTTTTCAAAAAACGATATCTCAAAACTTGGCAATCCGAAAAAAATCTTTTGATTTCATTTGATAGCTTATACTGTTTTGTATAGTATGTGAAAAAAAAATGGAAAACAGTTCTTTTTCTATCGCATTTAAATCAAAATTTCGTGCAAGCTTTCTTGAACGATATCATACAGGATGACAGCGCTTAACATTAAAAATGTTCCATTTGAACAATTTAAACAAGATTATCAACCATGTAAAGTCTTTCATATCATTGACCTGATGTAAAACTATTCATTTTGCATCAATGAAACACGTGATATTACTATTAAACCTGTCAAAATGTATTCATCCGTTCATCGAATTAGGTGTTATGTTCGTGTAAAATCTAATAACTTCTAATTGGAATGTTCTCAGATGAAGTAGCAGAAACGAGAAACAAATGAATTCAAAAATTTGAAGAAAATAATACAAGGAAAATCAACAGGCAGATTAATTTAGAAAATCTGTTCTTAAGGCTAATGACATCCGAACCCATTATTTCTTGGAAGAACAAAACAATCATAAACACTGACTAGCTTTCCCTTCCATAGAATACGCGGCATCTAATACTGTGATATGATACTCGTAAATATGAACATTGTACAGATACTTTTCGAACATCGATTAGCTCCATGTTTTAAACCAACACACTTTTTTTCTTACACGCAATCGGAAGCCGGTGTGGCCGAAGTAAGTTTTGGAGCATCGGTTCTATCGTCTCCGAAAAAAATGTGTGCACATAAATGGGATAAACACACACATACACACTTACACACACACACCTACACACATACACACACACACACACAGACATACACATACACACACACAAACATTCGATTAGCGTATGACATTCGACTCTCCGGGCTTCGGTTCAGAGGTCGGTTTTCACAGTGATTGAATAACCTTTATATATAAGAAAGGCAAAAAGTTTAATAGCAATAACCGAATAAAAAATATTGTAGAAAAACAATACGATTTGCTATTACAAAACCTTGCACAATTTTGCTTTGACCATTGAAAAATATTTTAATGTATTGTTATACACTATTCAATTAATTGTGAACATACTTTTTACAATAGAATGTATAGGTTGTTAAGTATCGTAACAATTCAAATCATAAAATTTTCTCATACATGTTTTCTTGGAAAACAATTAAATATACAATTTGCATATTTTTCGAAACACCACGTGTACAATAAATTCAATTGTAGAATCGGATAAACAATATATTGAATGGTTGGGAACGAAAAAAATCTTGTCAAGCTACAATAAAATGTATTGTAACCAATAGATCTAATTGTGAATTAATTGTTTATGCTGTAAAATCAACAGTTTTTTTTTTACGGGTATCTTACTATACGCACACCAAATGTCCAAACAATGGTTTGTAAACATCTGTTATGAAAATATACTCTCACTTCTCTTTCTTACCTTTCCTTAGTGTACTACTAAGGTAGATGCTATATGACAACACACAAAAATGCTTCTGCGAAATTTTGATTTAAATGAGATAGAATAATAACAGTTTTCCAACAAACTATACAAAACAGTACAAGCTTTCAAATGCAATCAGAAGATTTTGTTTCGGATCGCCCAATCTTGAGATATAGTTATATTAAAAGGCATATTTTCTTGATAAAATTCCTCATAACTCAACTCTTTAAAAAAAATTCTTTCACCGAAAGCTGTGTCTTTTTAGGCTCTTGAATTTTCTAGTACATAACTTATTGAAAAAATTCAAATAAAAATAAATGCTGAAAAACTGTTATTTTAGGAAGTACTCTAACTTAGTATATGTAAATCGGTCTAAATTAAAAAAAAACCCTTCTTAACCCACGTAGTGGTGTGATAATGCCTTTCTCTTCTTTCATAACAGTCTCATGAAAATATATTTCATACTTTTATTAAATAATTTCGGACACTCATTTTGACAGAAATTGATTCAGATTGATTAGAGTAATTCACAAAAACATTCTTCAGTGTTTATGTCACACAGTCGCCTAGTGCTTGACATTTGTGTTGCCTATTTGTATGAGAAGAGTGATGCTAATTTAAAAAAATCCTTCTTAGTCCACTAAGTGGAATTTTCATATATCTAGGCAAATTACCATTTATTTATTTATGTCTAGAAAAATCATCATGAAATTTTCGAAATAGAAAAAAAAATTGATGCCAAAAGTCTTAGAATTGCATGAAACGTCGAGATTTAGTGTCATCTCGAAAAATATTTCTTTTTAAATCAACTTTCTGGGACTTTCTAAATTTTTCAAAGTCACAGAGTCGATTTAAAAAAAAACAATTTTTTTTTAGATAAAACTAAATCTTGACGTTTCATGCAATTTTAAGATTTTCGGCTTGAAAAAAAATTTTCGATTTCGGAAATTTCATGTACTCTCCACTATGGTGCTTTTTAAAGATCGAAAATTTTCAAACTTTAACCGTTGAACAGCACCTCTTACGCATGTCCGATTTAGCTCAAATTTTGCATGAGGGCATTTTTCGAGGAGCTTAAACTTTTGAGCGAAATTAGAAGTGATCCCAAAATATTGGCACCCTTATATGTATAAGAGCGGTAAAAATCAACGTGTGTTGTCGGTTACGTCACTTATACCATCATATCTTCGGAACCAAAAGTCATTGCCATTTGATCTTCGAACTTGATCAGTGGCCCGACAGTAACTTTCAAACGAGCATAAGTTTATTAAAATCGGTTCAGCGATCTCTGAAAAATTTGAGCGCGTTAAAATATCTTCGAAAAGTGCACACACACACTCCGATCTCGTCGAACTGAGTCGAATGGTATATGAAACTATGGGTCTCCGAGGCTCCGTTCGAAAGTCGGCTTTTCCAGCAATTCTAATACCTTTCTATAGAGAGAGGCAAAACGTTAAGAGATACGGATCTAATATCTTCAACAAATTTGCTTAAAATTAATAGTTTCATATTTTTGAAATAGTGTTTAAAAATGATTTGTTTTAGGACCTCCCGCATAGATAAAAAACGCAGTTTGTTAAGTATTTTGAAGACTTTACATCTCCAAATCCAACTATAAAAGCGTAAATAATCGTTTTCTGCATTTTTTTCTTCCTGTACCACTGTGCATTGGAATAGACCAGTTATTTCCTTTATCGGTTTACAGCAATTATATTACTTTTTTATAGAAAAAGGAACCTGCAATCATGCAATCATGACCTAACATTAGCCTATTTTTCCAAATTCATTTGAATGACCAACACAACTGCTATGACTAAAAAAGCCTTGGTATTACATTCCTGTAGTGGAATTTGACCTTCTGTTTCAACAGTCTTCGCAGCCGATTCAGAGTGTACAGAACCATTGCATGGGTAGTGCTACGAATCCTTCCAGGTTGGGGCTCGAACATACGACAACTGGTTTGTAAGACCAGTGCCCTGTGCATGGAACCACCAACCCGGGACGACCCTTATGACTAAGTACAGACCAAATTTGAATGATGTTCATGGTCAACTTCGATAACAAGGCGGCTTTTGCCTCTACAAAAAAAAATAAATCGACACAATTAATAGTTTCTGAGTTACAACGATTTGAAAATAACGGCAGTATTAAACAAAAATCTGAAGCGTATTTCTTTTATTTCATTTTTTCGGTTAGTTTTTACATTTTCAAAGCGAACATTTTTTTCAGTGCATATTTGAAGGAGTACCTAATCGATGGAGTACTAAAGTACCCTACAACTAATTTTTAAACTCCATGTTTCGTATAATAAGTGATTTAGGTAAAGTACTTGCCAACATACATTCGAAATTAATCGGAAGTGGATTTTTTCTCTCCATCCATGCAAAATGAATGGTTTGCTTCACTAAAGATACAATCAAAATTTCACCCGAATCGGTGTCTGCTGTTGATTTCTGGAATTGTTTTTAATACCTAAACCACTATTGCTTTTCATGGGAGGAATCAGCAGTTAGTTGAATTCAGTGATGATCGCATAAAATAAAAAATGCGGGTGGCTAATGTCACAGACATAACTGGAGGACGTGAATACACGAGTAAAACTGACGTGCTTTTATCACCCTACCGAATAAATTGTGTGAATTTGGCAGCTTTTATTGCTTCGCTTTCAGAACTGTAAAGGTGCATTTATACTAAAGATCGATTTATTGACAAATATTTTCTATCCCATGAATCCATTTATGGAGTTTATTACATGTTTATAACTGTTTAGTACTTTTAGCATTTTTTTATTTATTTTTTTGCCTCAGCGAAGAGAACTGGAATGCAGTGTCGACCGCGACCTCCCAGATCGCGGGCATCTTGCAGCGGAATTGGAGCGCAGAACAACAGGCAGCCGCGATTGCCCAAATGGCCCAAAAGTAGGAGAGACGCAGACGCAGAGACGCAAACGTCCATGACGTTGCATAAGTCCGGGAAGGGTGCTTTGAGCACCGATAGCCTTCCACCCCGAAGTAATACCTAACGGTAGTTCCGGGGAGGTAGGGTTGGAGATCCAAGGAGTTTTAGTGGGTAGTTCCAATTATACAGTGGTAGTCCTGTGGAGAGTCCCACACTCTGTGCGTAAATGCATTTCACCTTGTAGAAAAAAAAACACGCCGTTGTTGTCGGAAGGTTACTGCATCATGTCAACGTTTTAATTGGACATTTACTGAGCTACAAGTTTTGTTTAATTGTATCTCCATACAACCATTACGTTGAGGTGGTTTCGCTCTTTCAATTACTTGATTTAATTTCTATCATCTCGAGAGTAAGCAATTTTCTATTCTGCTTTGTATGAGTTTCGAAAGTAAATCTGATTTCACATATTCTTATCCATGAAAACTAGACATGGTTGTGAATGGGTTTTATTTTGAGACTTAAGTTAACGAAAAAAGAACATAAATAATTTATTTTTTCTTATCATCAACAGAAACAACAACAAACAGTTCTAATCAAATGACCAATATTCTCACTATCACCATATTTGTCGTAAAATGAATTATATTATTTAAAGTTGTTGATAAACAATGCATTAAACACATTCAAGTGATAGATCATCAATGTTTACAATTGAGCTCTGTCATTACAAAGTTTTATCAGTCACAACTCAATTACGGGTGTTCCAGTTTTTGATAAAAGTTAAATTATCGGACTGAGGGGAAAACATGGAACTGAATTCGCCAACTCAAACGGGTTCTGGCGGTTCCCGGTCCCGGAACAATTGGCGGGAATTAATTCAATAAACCTTTGCATGTCGGTTATAGAATACAGCAGGGAACAGTGACCACGCGGATTGCTATAGTTACATTCTGGTTGCGACCGTCCGGTTCTGGTTTGGATTGGGTGTGTTTTGAATGGAACCGATCGAATTGAACTAACAAAGAGATACCAATTAAACTCAATTAATCGTGATGGACGGGTTCGGCGGGGTATCATCATCCGAAAACGATACCTGATTAGGCTGATTCGGCTGTCGCTCGTTTCCGGCGTACGCGAATTGTTAAGCAGAATTAACTGACGTTTGTATACGAAAATAATCGTGCTATCGAGAATTGCGCAATTTGTGGATTTTATCGGATCGAGAGGATGTATCAGTGAAGTCTCAGAATACTGCAGTGTTTCAAATGGTGATGTAGAATCCGTATTCTGAAATATGAAATTCCATTTCCGATGTAACATTCGTCTAATTAATTTAAATACTACGTCTAATGTTTCTAGAACAGAAGGTATGTGAAAGCTTCTTTCAAAAGTATCCGCTGAAAAGACTGTTTTTCTCTAATTTTGATTTACTGAATATTAGAAGTTAGACAACTAAAAGAATTAATGAAAGAATATTCCTAGAACCGTTGAGTACTTCTATTATTCAAAATCTGGATGAATAATCAAATTTCGGTAGCTTCCAGTCAGTCGGTCCGATTCCGTGCAGCTGCATTACCAATTCAACCATGAGCAAATGAGGATTTGGTGAACGCAAACTAAACTAAGCATGTAGAGAAAACAATATTATCTCCAACAAATTTAAGTAAGGTTTTAACGATTCAAAAGATTAGAGTAAAGTTGCGGTCCAACAAGTGTGGCTCAATTTTCAGTCTCACTTCAGAGTAATTCTTTTGCAATATTTCACTCATAATCCCAACACTCCACACCCTGATTCTGCTACCGCTGGATATAAAATTATGATCATTTTACTGAAATTTTAATTTCGATTTTATTCTTCGGTCTTTTCTTAACCTGATTTGCGTAGGTAGCAGAATATGAGGGGGCGAATTGGTTTGCATATATTTCGGTTTGACATCCTACTACTGAAGTGTATTTAAATGTGGTTTGAAGTTAGATTTAATTCAATTTAACATTCTATATTATATTCATAGATTTGCATTTTTTATCTCATCTCCAAAGAACTTGACATATGAAACAACAAAATACGTTTTTAAGTGGGAAAAACTTTATCTTATTATAAGAGCTTCATGTTGGAACGTCAATAGGAAAAATATTCAAATATTACATATTATATCTCATTATCTCAAGGGTATAATTGGCTTTCCGAAAATTAGATATACGAAACAAAACAAATTAGATTATACAAAACAAAACACGCGTCGATTGCTTGATCCTTGTTTATGTGTAATATTTGAATCCATTTGAAGCAAGCTTTGCATTGAGGCGGGGCTGGTCGAAGGAACTGTGACTTCGAAACATGGTTTGCACTGTATACGAAATGGGTCATCGGAACTCAATTGAGTAAACATAATTTCATTTGAATCTAAGTTCACGTAAATTGATAAAGCTATCTTTGCGAAAATTGAGAGCATATTTTCATCGCATTGCGTCGAATGGTAAACAACATTCGGTCCTTCGGATCTCGGTTCAAAAGTTGGGTTTTGCTGCTAATGCAGTCTCTCATCATGAGGTAAAACAATTCATAAATTTTAATCGTGTTTCTAAAATTTTTTTTTTGACGTATTTTTAAACTACAATTCGTTAATGAGTTCCCAGCAGGTCAACAAGAACAGACATCACTATTGATCCTACTTGGAAACCATTTTTAACGTACATTAAATAATCGGCTTCACAATCACTAGTGGATTAATCCAATTTTGTTTTTCTACATCTTGACGCAGCTAATTTGGGTCTTCTCAAGAAATATATTTAAATAATACGATATTTAAATATGAGACGTTGCAAAGATTGTTACTTTCAACTGAAAAAGTGAAAGGTAATGGTGATTTGAATTTTCATCTATATTTTGCTGAGATGGATATCTTCAATGATACTGTTACACTTCAGCCGAAGTCATTTAGGTCAGGTTCCTCCAAAAAACTTTTTTCTTTAAATTCATTTATTGTTCAAACTATATTTTAAAATTCTACTTTTACATATTTCATAAAATAATTCGTTTTTTTCATGACGGCTCTAACTTGTTCAATTTTGTGGTGGGTGTAATCATTTCTTGGAAACCAATCTCAGGAAAGCTAAATAAAAACTGTACCAAATTGGCTATGGTCGGAACTAAAATGAAAAATTGTCACCAACAAAAAAACCAAATTGAAGTCGTTTTTTGGTTTTCGACCCTATTGATCATAACTTTTTTAAATAATAATGAATATTTTTAGTTGCAGTACCGATCATAGAGAGACATCTAACGAGTAAAATACCGTTTGATTCATGTTGATTGCAATTTTGGTTTTGGAATACGAGTGACACTCCGTTAAAAAAGCGTGGTTTCGAGAAAAAGTCGAACAAAATTTTTATTCACGACTAAAATGCCCTTCATCTCCCCTATTTTATACCAACTTGTCGGTCTCGGGACTAATTTTATATCATTTCTAAAAGTATTTTCTAGCAATTTAAGGATAATATTTTTTCGTTTTTTTTTACATTGTTTTGAGGCACCTGGCCTTCATTTGACGTGAAAGCTGGTGTACACAACCTGACAAAAATACACAATAAAAATCTAACACGAACAGTAAAAAAGATGAAATAAGTAGTTCCGGACCTAACAAAGAAAAAGTTTATTTTTGACCGTGAAAACTTTTTAATTTTTCAGTATAATTTCCATCTAGAGCGATACACTTGACCCATCGGTCCTGCGACATTTCGGGCCTTCAAAATAGGCTTCCGTTTCTTCAATGACCTCAGCACTCGGCGAAAATTTCTTTCCCTAGGGAAACTTTTTCAGATTTGGAAATAGACAACAATCGCTGAGAGCCAGGTCTGGAGAATACGGGGGATGGTGGACCAATCCGTACCGTAAATCATTCATTTTCACTGTTGCTAGTTTGATCAGGACACGTAACTCGTCTTTTTTTCATAGCTTGATGAAAACTAGAACTCGTCTGGCACGATCAACTGTCATTCAAACACTAGTAGATAGATTGTCATGAAATTTGATATTGGGCCAACTGTCGTACGAAGCCGCAAAAATTTTAAGACTTTTCTTCATCGGTGCTCTTTTACTTCAAAAGTTATTGAAATAATTATTTTTTTTTCATTATTCATGGTAGCTACTGAATATATGAAGCAAAAATTATATTGTTACTTTCTCTACTGTATGAGATATTCATCATCAAAAAAATAATTGGTATATGACCCATTCTGAAATACAAAGTAAAATCCTGGCATTACATACTTTTTTTGGAATTTGGCCTTCCTGTTCAACAGAAGCCGCAGCCGATTCTAAGCGTACAGAGTCATTGCATGGCTAGTGCTACGATCCTATTGACACTAAGAATCCTTTCAGATCGGGACTCGAACATATGACAACTAACTTGTAAGACAAGCGCCTTAAGTCCTGAACCGCCAAACCGGGACGAAAATACAACGAATGTAAATTGACATTCCAGTTCTAATTGACTAGCACAACCAGATCCTTCTGTCATTTTGAAAACACTCAAATATGTGTCAATAGTCAATTGCTATAATTTCAGTTTTAGATACAAAAATTACCGTTGTTTAACAGTTTGTTTGTTAACGAAAACACGGTAGAAAAATTCTTATTTGGCAAGTTGTTTGCCGTTGCCGCAAAATAAATACTATAACTTTTTGGTCCACTATTACTTCATGTATAGCTCAGTTCAATAAATTTCATCAATTGTGAGCTATAACATATTAAAACCTGTTGTAATACACCTAGTGGTGCAATTATGCCTTTCTCATATCTCTTACATTCTCATATGTAAATGTGTGGTATTCTTCAAAAAAAATTGTTGATTCTTAAAAAACAAAAAGGTTTATCCATAAACTACTATAACCTATAGAGTGGAATAGTACTTTGGTCGGTTAGGCTATCTCTGAGGAAACAAAAAGAGTTCCACTATTACAGGTACTTCCGAAACCGGAATTCGTATTACTGTTTTTGAAATAGTTGATTTTAACAACAAAATTTCCAAAATAACTATGAAATAAGTTAAAATTGTGAATTTACTTTGCCGAAAAAACTCTTATTTTTAGAGAATGTATTTAGTTGGCGAATATCCTGGACACAAACCAACAATATTTCAATCCAACACGAAATTGTCATTGACAACTAATTTTGTTATTAAAATCAGAAAATTTGTTTCAATTTATCTATCACCATCATTACTAAAGGACAGCACAAAGATGAAATTGGGTTTATTAACAAGTCTATTATCCAAAAACTCATGAGAAGTGTCAAAGCAAAACAATCCATTAAAAAGCTAAAAAGGATAGTCTTGTTGAAACTGCTTGCAAATTGTTTTGATGTTTTTCGCATGTGTTACGATACATCCATATATAAATATCTAAACCGATATGTAAAAATGTCGTGAACTCTCAGTAGAAAGTGGATTTATTCAGAATTTGTGCGAATTTGAAGCGATTGTGCGTAATAATGTTTTCACGCGGAACAGTGAAGTGAGTTCGAATGTTGTACTCAATTTGTATATGCCAAATGATAGCTGCACTATTTATGTACCAATAGTGCAACTATTGAATATATTCCGCTAACAGCTCCAGGTAAAAATAGTGCCAAATGATGTTTTTTGTATCTCCCAACCTTCCGGGCAACGCCTTTCGGAGTACTACTTGTATTCGGTTTTTGTTTTCCGAGTGCTCAAAGTTTTCAGTGAGAGAGTCGATTTCGCGAAGTCGATTTAGAAGAAAAAAGTGACAGTGCGCCATATAACTGCAAATTGTAGAAGCCAATTCAACCATTTATGTTGGTTGGAAACAACGTTTTATTTCTCTAATTCAACTAAAAAATTAGTTGAATGGAAATGAAGTGTGCCTTAACTAAGAAATGACAGCACGTCTAATTGGTGAATTCAACTATAAAAATAGCCATTTCAACAAATATTTTGTTATTATTAAGGGAATGAGAATTAAAAAATCTAAATTTACAAAAGTAAGATTTTTTTAGTTGTCTCAAAAAATAACTAACTAAAATCAGAAAATCAACTATTTTTTTCCAAAATGCTGATTTCGGTCTTTCCTTTTGGGAACCGGTATAATTGAAGTTGGTTCGAGAAAATTGACTAGGATCCATTTTTGAGTCTCTGCTACAATCTCCGGTCGTTAATCGAAAGCCCAAGAACAAGGAAAACTAAATTAATGTTTGGCCGTCTACTGACAATGACTACCGATTGGAATAGTTTTGAGGCAAGTTTAGAAATTATTTTACGTTTTGTTTCCGGTGCTTCAAGTGACGGTATTCAATTTTTGACACACTTCACCCTACAATTCCGGAAGCGGTAGTCGGATCCAAATGAAATTTGAAAGTTTTGTATAAGAACATAGTTCCGAAGCCTGAGGTCAGATCGAAATAAAATTCAGGAACTTTGTAAAAGACAATTGTACCTTTCATTTGAATCTAAGTTTGTGAGAATCGGTTTGGCCGTCTCTGAGAAAAGTTAGTACACTTATTTTCAATTTTTTTGCACATATCACCCTGTAATTCCAGAACGGGAAGTTGGATTCGAACAAAATTCAGGAGCTTTGTGTGAGATCACAAGACCTTTCATTTGAATCTAAGTTCATGACAATCGGTTTAGCCATCTCCGAGAAAAGAGAGTGCAAAAAATGTTACATGCATACATACATATACAGGCACTTTTTCGTACTCGACGAACTGAGTCGAATGGTATATGGAACTCGGTCCTTCGGGCCTCGATTGAAAAGTCGGTTTTCACAGTGATTGCATGACCTTTCTATATGAGAAAGGCAAAAATTGGAAAAAATCCAAAATGCATTTCTTGAAAAAAATGATTTTTAAGTTTTATTTTCAGAATAAAATAAAAACGGAACAGTTTTTTCGCAGTGTAACTAATCACAAAGATTACCTAAAATATTGACACCAAATCAATCGAACAAATCATTTATTATACATATCAAATTGTCCTATTTAGTCATGAGAAATACCAATGCAAAATTTTAGCCAAATATACAAATACGATTTTGAAATATTAGACAAAATCGTGATTTCCGGTGGAAATTATTTCAAATCCATTACTTCACAAGTTTTCCAAAAGACAATTTTAGAATTGATTTAATTTATCAATTTTGCATGAAATTCGGGGAAAATTTATGGTTAACAAAATGGGTTTCAAAAGACTGATACATTTTAGATTTCAAAGCCTTGGTATTAAATTCATGTAGTGAAATTTGACCTTCTGTTTCAACAGACTTCGCAGCCGATTCAGAGTGTACAGAACCAGTGCATGGCTGGTGCTACGATTCTACTGACACTACGAATCCTTCCAGGTCGGGGCTCGAACATACGACAAATAGTTTGTAAGACCAGCGCCCTATGCATTGAATCGCCAACCCAGGACAAGTTTTCAGTCACCTACATTTCTTATAACCCTTGAGTTATGGTCTTTTCGACCATATGACCCAATCGGTCAAATATCTGGAAACAAATATCTTACATTTTTTGAAAGCAGATGGTTGAGATTAATTAGAAAGGACAAGGAGTTCAATTAACAATAATTTGCCTGCAATGGGCATGCATCTTCACCAGGAAGCTCCGAACGCAAGGATTAATAGTATAAACTAGCCTGATAGTTTTAATAATCATATCTTTTCGACAACCCCCTGAGGTCACTGCACACTTGTTCTCGTATTTGACAGGCCGGCAACAACCGTCTACTGATCGAAGAGGTTATCCCCAAGGGGTAGAAAAGGTCACCATAGATAGTGTGAGATGCGTGCATTCCTCCCGACCCCAACGGATTGATTAGTTCTGACTTTGTTTGTGTGAGCATTGTTTTGCTCGCTTTCGCCATTAGAACTTTCAGCGTTAGTCATTGATATGGGGCTGTGGACTGATAAGGGCATCTTCTTAGTTCCCTGACAGCTGAGGAAACTAAGATTAAGATATTTTCTTTTAGTGATTATTTTGTTTATGTCAATAAAGCCTTGACATTAGTATTATGGCAACAAACATCGATAAACTTGAATTGAATCTAGACGACAAACGGTAAATGTGTGTAAATAAATGGAAGTTTTTGTCCGCTCTGAAACTTTCCACGAACTTATCGGTGCTAATTGACCGCTCCAGGCAAATCGGTTTTACAAGATTGCACTTCACTAATGACTAGTTTGTGGCAAAACCTGTAATCATTCTACACCTCAAACGGCCGATCCAACCGACGTGCGATAGTGGCGACGGTAGGTACTCGAACCCGGCGCAGCTCTTGCGAAGGCCAATCTACTTTCATTTTTGTGTGATCCTGCTGAAGAGGCTCGCATCACGGAAAGGATTTACCACACAACAATAACATCGATGTTGTCCTCCCCGAAAAACCGGCTCACTTTTGAAGGTTGTCTCAATCTCTGCAATCAGTGTTGATGGCTTAATACAATTAACAGCAACCAGACACTGCTCTGCTGAGACTGTCATTTACAACAATCACAACCGAGTTCTAAGAGCTATTCGGTTAAGGTCTTCTACGAACACAACACCGTCGCAGTTAATTTTCACGGAAAAGGTTACAAAATGGGGTCAACGGTTTCGAGACGCGCTGATCCGGCGTTCCGATCCAGTCCGGAGTCCGGACGCAAGGGTGTTCTAAAAATAGCCCAAGAACGGAATCCTTTCTCTTGGCAGAGGCCCGGAAGACGCCGAAAGTCGAGTATCAACATAAAACCAGTTCTTCGACTGGTAGAATCAGAGCAGAAAACAAAAGCCACAAAACTATCTATGGCTTTACTGTTTCGGAAACAAGAACCGTCACAATGGGTTACTTCGTACTGGCATTTACAGTCAAGCTTGAATGTTAGTCTAAATTGATGAAATGAGGAAAAATTTCACAATTTTAATTAACACTAAACTGTCAACAAAGTCGCAGTAATGAGTACGAACAAAAAGATTACGACATTCTTTCGAGATTGCATAAGTCAAAATATTTCATTTGGAATAATAACGGACAGGCGAGTTTGTTTTTTTTCGTGATATTCCGAAACGCATTCAGCCTTATCAAAAGCCAAACTCAATAAATGGCATGGAAGGCGATTGGTTGGTCTTCTTCGTTGGTGAACTGCATACTGAGATAAGCACGAGATTGAGCGGAATCATTTGTAGGTGGATTGGGGTCAGTAAGTCTATTCAATGTTGCAAATCAGAATGTTTTCTTTATTTTTTTTGCCTCCTATGGAAATATTATTCCAGCAATAAAGAAAAAGCAATGCTGGATTGATGATAAGCACTCCGCGGGACGGAAAGTACGATAGGTCAGGAAGAATGATCCCTACACGTGGTAATCGAGTAAAAATAAATTATCATGTGTATTTTTTCGTGTGCACAAGTGCAACAAGATTGCAGAATGCTAAACTGGAATTGAATGCCTGGTTGATTGCAAATAATTGATTCACAGGGTTTGTTTCACAAAAAATATCAAAAGTCTTGTTTTCGCAAATGATCTTTCTAAACGTGATTCGCGCACTTAATTTACGCGAATTTCTAAAAGGTGATTTTTTTGAGGTTAGGATTTTCATGCATTAGTATTTGCTCAGATTTTTTGAGGTTATGATTTTCATGCATTATTATTTGCTCAGTATGCTCTGACATTTAATCATGAATAGACTTACTAACGAGCAACGCTTGCAAATCAGTGAATGGGCCCTAGAAAAGTTGGCAGAAAATCCGCTTTTTTATCGACAAATTTTGTTCAGCGATGAGGCTCATTTCTGGTTGAATGGCTACGTAAATAAGCAAAATTGCCGCATTTGGAGTGAAGAGCAACCAGAAGCCGTTCAAGAACTGCCCATGCATCCCGAAAAATGCACTGTTTGGTGTGGTTTGTACGCTGGTGGAATCATTGGACCGTATTTTTTCAAAGATGCTGTTGGACGCAACGTTACAGTGAATGGCGATCGCTATCGTTCGATGCTAACAAACTTTTTGTTGCCAAAAATGGAAGAACTGAACTTGGTTGACATGTGGTTTCAACAAGATGGCGCTACATGCCACACAGCTCGCGATTCTATGGCCATTTTGAGGGAAAACTTCGGAGAACAATTCATCTCAAGAAATGGACCGGTAAGTTGGCCACCAAGATCATGCGATTTGACGCCTTTAGACTATTTTTTGTGGGGCTACGTCAAGTCTAAAGTCTACAGAAATAAGCCAGTAACTATTCCAGCTTTGGAAGACAACATTTCCGAAGAAATTCGGGCTATTCCGGCCGAAATGCTCGAAAAAGTTGCCCAAAATTGGACTTTCCGAATGGACCACCTAAGACGCAGCCGCGGTCAACATTTAAATGAAATTATCTTCAAAAAGTAAATGTCATGTACCAATCTAACGTTTAAAATAAAGAACCGATGAGATTTTGCAAATTTTATGCGTTTTATTGTTTAAAAAAGTTCTCAAGCTCTTAAAAAATCACCCTGTATTTATTTTAAGCGATGATCATGTAAAAACCCCTTCTGAATCCACCTAGCGGTGTGATAATGCCTTTCTCTTCTTTCATAACAGTCTCATAAAAATATATTTTATACTTTTATTAAATAATTTCGAATACTAATTTTGACATCAATTGATTCAGATTGATTCGAGTGGTTCACAAAAGCATGCTTCAGTGTTTATGTCACATACTCGGTATCGTTTTTTCCAATCAAGCGCTTGGCATTTACGTTGCCTAGTTATATGAGAAGAGTGATGCTAATCTAAAAAACGTGGTTAATCCACCTAGCAGTGAGATGATACCTTTTTTTATCAATCCGCATATGTTTTTTGCATGGATATTCTTCAGTGTTTTAGTTCTCATGACATTATTTTAATTATCGTCGTTTTAAACGGCAAATTGAGATTTTAATCACTCATTACCCTGTAATGTCGAAACTGCAAATTGTATCGAATTTCAATCTCAACGTGTGACAATCGATTGAACATTCCATGAGAAGTCGAAGTAAGTTCCACTTTAGAGTTTTTCGTCATTATTTATGATACTTCCAGAGCCAAGGAACTAGCATAACCCAAACTGATTCGAATGGCAATAAATTAATACGCCAAACAATTTACATCTTCTATATCGATATGAATTTTTAAAACTCATCATCTGTAATTCCAGAATCGGATAAAATTCACCAATTTTGTATGGTCCTTTAATTTGAATTTTTGTTTTTGAAGTTCGATTTGGCCTTTTTGAGAAAATGATTGAGCTTTGAAAAACGATTCGATACTGGAACCGGAATTCTAAAATCGGTGTAGCCGAAATCAGTTTAATTCACCTGAGGAAAAAATTTGGGGGTATATTTCGAATCCGAGAACGAATACCGCTTAAACTGAAATAAATTTATTTAGTAATCGATTATCCAAATCTGCAAACCCGATAAACCTGATTAATTTATGAGAAATGGACATTTTCATATTAATCACCCTGTATCTCCTAAACCAAAATTTGGATCTGACTAAAAAGTAAGATGTTTTATAGGATTTTAAGACCTCTCATTTGAATCATAGATGATTCTTAGATTTTATTTGAATCTTAGATCGGTTCAGCATTCTACAAGAAAATTGAATTGCATTATTTTAATTTCGTTTTAAATATCATCCTGTGGTTCCGCAATCAGAAGTCGGATCTAAACGTAATTCAGGAACCTTATTTGGGAGTATACGACTTTTCATATGAGTCTGAGTTTGTCGAAAACGGTTTATCCATCTCCGAATAAATTGAGTGAAGTTATTTGTCACAGACGCATTTGCTTATCTCGACGAACTGAGTCCTATGGTATACGGAAGTTATGTTCTTCCAGCATCTGGTTTACATATGCCATATTCGATCGATTAAGTTGCCAAAAACGAGCCGTGCCAAAATCGGCCCGAGGCAAAATATCGTGCTGTACACAATCTTTTGGGTACTTAGAAACAAATGTATGTAACAGTATAAAAAATCGTGTTTTATGTTGCTCCCAAGCATTTCTTTGCCAGACAGCGCTCAAAACTTCTACTGTTGGAATAGGGGAAAAAGACGCTTACACAAAAATTTCGATATCTCCGTTAAAAATAGACGGATTTCAACAATTTGTGGCTTGTTGGATAGGTTTGACCGTACGGAATCTAAGCATGAAAATATATTCTGTTTTCAAGTCAATTGTGACAGATACTGTCAAAAAACTGAAAATTTTGACATAAAACTTCGTATAACTTAAAAAATAAACTTCCGATCTCAAAACCATTCAATAGCGTTCTGGGTGACGGGGAGACCTTTCATTTGCGACTAGTTTGATCAAAATCGGTCCAACCATCTCTGAGATCTCGACCTCTTAATTGACAACACACATACAAACACACACACGGACATTTGCTCAGTTCGTCGAGCTAAATCGATTGGTATATGACATTCGGCCCTCCGGGTCTCAGAAATTTTTTCTAAAGTTTGAGCGAATTCTATACCTATTTTTTATATTTATAAAAAAGGTAAAAAAGGTAAAAACCCTTCTTAGTCCACTTAGTGGAATTTTCATAGATCTTGAAAAATCACCCTAGGGGGGGGGAATCTTCAAAGCAGTTCAAACAATCAAATTCTGTACAAATATTTTGGAATTTAGCTTGACATTTCTATTCTTATCATTCACTTTTTTAAATCGTTCATTTTACCCGGCTTTTATTATAAACTTAAAATTTTGACCAAATTTAAAAACCAATATGTCCCGAGTTGGTGGTTTAACGCATAGAGCACTGGTCTTACAAACCATCACCGACCTTGAAAGATTCTTAGTGTCAGTAGGATCGTAGCACCAGCCATGCAATGGTTCTGTACATTCCGAATCACCTGCGGAATCTATTGAAACAAAAGGTCAAATTCTACTACGGGAATGCAATACCAAGGCTTTGCTTTGATCGACATCGATTCTTACTATGGAAGAATTCGATTCATAGAAATGATACTAAAGCTTGAAAAAAGTCAATTCTTTGAAACGGAAATATTCAAAATTTTTTTAGCGAAAAATTTTAAGTTAGAAATTTAGGAAACATTTTACAATAATATTTAACGTGGTGAACAAATTGGTAAAATGACATGCGAATACAACTATTCAATGAAAATTGTGAAAAATCTACCGCAACGACGGGACTCGAGTCTGTAACTTTCTCCTATCCGGGGAAATTGAACTACACGGCGCCCAAGCACAGCTGAACATGCTCGGTTTTTTTTGTTCAATTACTGCTGTTGCTTCTTGTGTTTCACACGTAGATTAGTTTTAATTGATCAAACGATTTCTCCAGCTAGTCGGGGCTGGGGTCCACTAGGAGATTGATAGTACCTATTAGCTTTCTCCGGACAGAACCAGCCTAGATGCCGTGTGGAATCCGGCGAAAAAAATAAGCCAAGAATAGATCCATTGGGTTCCTGCTTCCATGTCGTAAAAGGCGACAAAATTGCAGGAGTTTTTAGTATTTTTTAGTTTTTTGCGCCAATCCTTTAATATTACAAGATTAATAACATACATCGGTATATTGAATAAGTAGTAAAAAATACTTGTTTGTTTGATGAATTAATATTTTTGTTCTCGGTAGCCGATTGCCCAATCTATTAATATATTTAATAAATAATTAAAATAATAAACAATCAAGACGCGCGTGTAATCTGTAGACATTTTTTGGTGATTTAAAATGATTTGATATATTTTTTAGAATATGTCACTACAGTGAATCGATTATTTTGTCTGGATCCTATTCACTCGTTTATTTTGTAGTAGGTCATTCCATTTAGAAAAAATAAGGAGGTTTTTGTTCGTTACGCGATAGTATTTCAAATTTTCTTTCAGTTTTCACGAATAAGAACAAGGAATCAAGACTTCCCGGAATTTCAGTATCGGATATTGTTGAAACGTTCACTCTGGAAGTCAGTGAGTTTAGTGGTCCACCCGAGCATCTTGAAACATACTGAGTCGCGCGCGAATAATACAAATACTGAAGTTTTTACTAGCAAATATCCTTCTGTCGTGACACTTGTGGAGTGCGCAGTAGTATATATGGCCTCTAGTAACAACAAGTGTTGGACTAACATACCTTCCTATCCCTAAGCGGACCTACAACCGGACCTGGCCGGCGCCGGTACTGATCAATTAAACTTCGGGGTTTCCAGAAGTTGCACATTAAAGGTTGATCTGCCATTCCCAGGTTTGATCTTCCAGAATTTCTCTCTGCAATATCAGCTGATCCCGATCAGTTACGGAGTAGCAACCAGAGGTGGTCCTCAATCTTAAGCTCAAGCTCAAAAGATTTCTCCAGCTAGAAGAAAGCTACGGGTTCGAACCCCGTCTCCTGAGTTAGCTTCTTCGCAATTTTCACTTTTATAGTAGTCACAGTCACATTTTCAATCTATTTTCCTCGTTAGAAATTTGATGATACTGATCAAATTTAAAACTACCTCGAGGTGGGACTTCGTCTCGACAAAACTAAAACAAATCGTTTCTAAAAAAGCTTAAAAACGAAATCTTTTCAACAATCTATTCCAAATTTCAAATAGTTTCAAAAGATTTCAACCTAACTCATATAGGTAAGCGACTTGTCTACAAAATGTCCCAACGTTTCGGCCATTTCTGATGGCCTTTTCCAGGCATCCAGTTTTCAGTGGGAATTTGTTGATTAAGTTTGGGTTTTCAGTATGATGTTATGAACTCCGTTTTGCTTATTTTTTGCCTCGGTCAATCAGAAACTTAGCGTGAGAAAATGATAGATAATTGAAATAGCGGAAAAATGTGCGAGTAAAATTTCGCTCAGAAAAAGGTCCCGAGTGGTTTCTGTTTGACTTAAAGAGTAATTTGTAGTTGATTCGAGATTTTATTTGAAAAATTGAAAAGCATGTTATCATCTAGAATACATCTAGATTGTTTAGACGGTTTTTTGGTTAGTCTCGAGTCATTCGTTTCACATACTCGATCACTGAATTGTGTGCTTATTATGACGTTTATTCAACTTTGTATTGAATTCTAGATTTGAATGACGAATTCAAGTAGCAAACATTGTTCTAGTACTGAATTTATAAATTCTTCTCGCAACGATTATGCTATTGGAAAAGCGCACTTTTCTTGTATGATGTGCAACTAGTTTCTTGTTTCATATGTTTCACAACAGTAATATTTGCTGGAGTGGAAACCGGAATTTAAACTACTCAAATGATCTCGTCGTACAGTTATTTGAAAAACTGGTTGTATAACTTAATCCATTCAGGTTTTTGAGTTGGTTTCACAAGCAGTAATAGGAATGAATTTTATATCCCTTACAAAAATGTGTTGCATCAAAATTTGGATTTTAAGACGGTTTAGTGTTGAATCAATATGTTAGACAATTGATTCAACGCTAAACCGTCCTCAAATCTAGCAAAAATAACCGATTTGAAGCAATTGTGAAACATGCCAATTATAAGAAGTTTTAAATGTTACTTGGGAACCGCTGCTTTGCTCTTAACTATAACGTCACATCCACACCGACGACTCGACCAGGCCCTCTGAAGAAAAATCAGAATAAATCGTGTTCATGAGCGATTTACCACCAGTTACCACAAATACAGCGACCCCTTGATAATGATAAAAATAATCATCTTGAGCAACACTGTTTTAGTTGCTACGAACTAGTTACTAAGGAGTCCCATAAAAAAATAAACAAACCATTTTGAAACAGTTGTGTTATTAGCGCATTATTCTGAAGAATATAGAGATAAAATTCAAAATTGTAGGACGATAGATCGTAGACACAATATGGCTAACTCTGTGCGAAATATTCCAATCAGTGATCATCTCCAGAACGTTCTCCAGAAAAGTTTAAAATTTTACGACACTGTAAACAGTTTGAAAGTAACCTTTTAGATTGTATTGAACATTTTTGTTTACTCCGAATTACAGAATTATCCTTTAACAGAACCAGGTTTAACAGTTGATCATGTACTGGAACGAATTTTGAATTTATAAGATACATCAAGTTAATGTTACAAAGTTCGTTATGGATTTGCGCCGACCGGAACTGGTGCACAAATTCTGGACTAAATTTAGTGCTGCGACAGGCAGACGTCATATTATATCATCGTCAACCCAATAGCTCTATTTGTAGTGAAGTTATCAAATCGACAGTCCCACGACAAAAGGGCCTAACTGCAAATGAGAACCTCTCTTTGTTTACTTTCTCTTCTGATTATTACGGAGCAATTACGGCAAATTTTTGAAAGATTCCAATATAATTCGAAGGCTTATAGTTTCAACATGAAAGTTTTGCGAAGAGTAAGTCGTCATAAATAAAATCAATTCGGTTGATCGCGGAAGAAAAAGTAAACAAAGAGAAACTGTCATTTGCAGTTAGGCCCTTTTGTCGTGGGACTGTCGAAATGCCATGATGCCTCTCATTCCCTTCAGGGATATCTACTCGAGTTTTCGAAACACATCTACGTCCGTGAGACGTCATTGTTGGATCCGACATTCTTGATTTCAGCAAGTTCCAGCCGATTTACGGGAGACTTTTTTTAGAGTTATTGTCTATTTTCTGCTTGAAATAAGTAAATTATTTGATTATAATTTCGATCAGATCCCATATCCCAAAAAACTTGATTCTCGCGCTTTTCAAGTGTCTTACATATTCATCAAAATTTCCACCCGATTTGCCTTCAAATCACTGAGAGTAGAAGTGGAGGGGTTATTCGAATGTCCAAAACGGATGACGTATTGTTTCACAACATGTACGCTGATTGACAACGAGGATTAAACAATTTGGAACAAATTCAGAAGTGGCGAATAAACAAAGATTTGGCACACAATTGAAATATTTTACTTTAGATGGTCATTAGAAAAGAGCAGATATGAAATCTTTATATAGGTGTATTCGTACCTGAAGGTCAAATACGACTCTGGAATGGATTGAAAACAAAGTTCAAATATTAAAGTATCTTTGAAACGAATTTCTTGCCTCTTGTAGTATAGTACTGATATACCGGTTTGACTCAGCTTTACCATTTATTTTTCAATACTGAATTTTGATGATTTGAATGATGAAATGTTCCATACTGACGAATTTTCTGACTGAAAATTTCGTTTCCTTTTCAAAACTCATTTATTCAACATAAAAGTTTTGGTCATATGAGGCAGACAATATATAAAAATTTTCGTATGTTCGACTCCCAGCCAGCCTTAACGAAAGCCTCTATCCGATTGAACCATTCGAATCACAATTCTGACATGTGATAAAGTTGGAGAACTTACATCATTCCGTAAATAAGAATCTTCCACTCGAGGCTGTTTGTTTTGTTTATATTCCTCAAGTTTTCACCATGCAGTAACCAAGGTTATGGTAACTGTCACTCAAAATCAATAATTCATCAACTTGTGTTGCCAGTTTCAATAGTTTTTAGATGATTTCGTTATGACATTACCAGTTACTGAGGGGTAGTTAAATTGGCGATACAGTTTCGATAGACGAGTGGCAGGTCGTGTCGTCGTCCACACCCTAGCCGTTGTTCTAGGGGTTCAACTAGGTTCCTATATATTTATTATAACAAGTTCAGACATATCGATATGGATAATACGGAGTGTTGACTCCTAAACACACTCGTATGACGAAATGTGCAATATAAATATATGATTATACTATTTACATAAACCTATACAACAACTAACAAACGTTTTTTGACACACTATCGAATTTTCTTTGTACAATCTGACACTGGTTCCAAGGCATTATTATTTACACTATTTTTTTTCTCATTCAGTAATAAAATTAAAACAAATCACTGTAACATAGAATGTATATCTCGCCTATCTTATCTTATTAAATGATCAATTTCTTTTACTTTGAGGACGAATTTATGGCAAAATGTTAGTGATCAGAAACACAGCAGAAAAAAAAACATATTCGTAGTGTGTTAAAACATGTTCGAATTTCGCATTTCAGGTCAACCCGGTAAACTAGTTGTAACCTACAGAATAAATACTTTTATAGGGTCCCAGAACTGAGATATATATTAGTTGAATAGACTACTCAAAAGTGGTAACAAATTATTGATTTATGAGAACTCTATATTTTGTTGAATTCTCAGCAAAGATCAAATCTAGGAGACGTGAAACAAATCTAGGAGACGTGATGTACTGGGTAAAACGGTCGTTTTCCAGGTAGCCTACTAAGATTATATTTCCTATCTTGCCATTGTTAGGAAGCATTACTGAATATATTCGCTTCAAAATACCTGATTTCGCAAGCGATTTCCAGCAGCGGGTAAAAAGGCTATACAAAAAAAGAGTGCCTAAAAACTGCAATGTACAATTCATCGAGATACACAAGTCTCTGAAAATTTGATCGAATTAGGCTAACTACTTCAACCCACCGGGTTGACCGCAAATTTGCTCGATCGAGAAATTGTTAAGTGGAAGCTGAGGAATATCAAAGAAGTGACTCGGCATTAGAGATAGGTAATCCGCGCTCGGGCTGTTCCAGAGAATTAAATCATGAAAGTGTTGCCAAATATTTTGCCGAACTGAACCATGGAGGCATCGATTTCCAGATCTTGCTTTGTTTTTCCTTGTTCAGATATCATGAAAGCGTGTTCACTGTCCCTTTCATAGTAAGTTTCATCGGTGAGAGGTCCCAAATCTTAAGTTAGGCGAGATATAATTCCAACGGTAAGTGCCAAACATGAACCGAAGCGAGGAGGTTAAATTTAGAAAAGACTAAATAACATAAAACAAAGAAGGAATCTAGTGGCAAGCAAAAAGGCTCACATCGGCTGTGGCACAATCGTTCATCTATTTCCTATGCTTAAGCCGGTGGCTATGCTACGATTTGTCGGGTAATCTACTAGTACGGGAATCAATCGATAAATGATAACGTTAGTTGTGTTTTTTTTTTTGAACAAGATAAAAAGAGTAAAACCCGTTACTATTCCAATCCAATCTACAAAACAAAATCGTCAAACTATTGGTGAGGTGAACTTTACAGTATAACGAATAAGGTGCGTGTTTCTAGCTTTCAATCATACATATTTTACATTGCAGAAAAATTTAACTTAAAAGAGAATCGATAAAAAAACATCCGCGACAATCGCATGTCTATAACATAAATGCACATCCTCGAAACGTCATTCCGGTTGGGAGCCTTGCAAACCTACTTCGGAGCTTTTTGCCGTCGAACACACACACACCGAATACGTACAGAGAGCATACTAATTGCTGCGGGGGGTGTGTCGAATTGTGTAGACATATAGACACGGTTCGCTACTAACGAACAACAAGGAGTACAAAAGTGAGCGTTGGTGTAGAACGTCTAACATTCCTCATAGCCAGAACAAAACGCAGAATAGAGACAGAGAGTGAGTGTGTTTGTGGTTTCACTACTTATTACAAGGACATAAAATAGTAAGAGAGACAGTGAAAAAAGGCTACTGCGGTGTCGATGGAAAACACTAGCACGAACGACTCCGACCAAACCCGGGAATTCCGGGTACGGTCGTGGAGCCGTTGTTTTCTGTTTGGATTTTTTTTGTTACGTAATGTTTGTTCGCTAACCTCACAACCATCCAAATCGTTGGATCCGGTTTGACTTTTAATAATATTGTAGGTCTTGACAAACGGTGCCTTCAGCAGCTGCGTTCAGCGGATTTACACGCATTAGAAGGATTCACACGCGAAGGAATAGAAATTGAATCACACGAGAAATAGAAGAATTGTTAGATTTCATTTGTGGGATTTTTTCGGCAGTTGGGCACCGTCTTGAAAATATGCTTTCTTGAAAACCGTCTAGCCTAGGCACTTACCTCCCACGATTCACGAGTGTACTCGGTTATTTCACCGTCACTGGCGGAACGTCCCTCCTAGAAGAAAAAAATTGCAATTTCAAGCTAGTTTTAAGAAAACAAAATTTCAAGTAAACGAACTCACCTTATTTGAAGCGCCATCCTTTGTTGACCATTCGGTGTCGATCTGTATCAGCTCGTAGCCACGCTCTTTGATGGCTTTCTCATCCAGTTCACCGTACAGGTGCTGAACCCAGGCGGTCAAGAATCGATACAATTCATCGACCCTGTAGGATAGATCAAGAGACAGACATCAAACAGTCACCAGGAGGAATCATTTCCAGCCAGGATTGTACTCACTTGTTCTTGGGAATACTGAACCAATATTCGGGTCGTAGCTTATTCTTGCCATAGGACATAACAGTCGTCGGTAGCGGTGTGGTTTTGCCAATTTTAAGACCCATTCGCAGCCGCAGATACATCGGTGGATCAGGGCAGGCACGGGCCGGACGAGGGATGAGTTCTGTGGGCGGATGAAAAAAAAATTGTTGATCAATAGGAAAATACTACTTTGTCAAAATCTTTTTCGGAGGGATCTCATATATTTAGACATCGAATGAATACGACGGTACGGACGAAACACAGAAAGCCCAATGCTACATGCGACCATTTTAGATTGACTGATGTACTTACATTGATGATGCAATAACGAAAACGACTCGGACCATATTTGACTACCGTTTGATTTAAATGGACAGTTGTGGTGTGTTGAATTGGTTACATAAACCCAAACGGATCATGATTTTCCATTAGGAAGTTCAATTAATTTAATGAGGGTAAGTTGAACATAAGCGAGGTTGAGATAAATGTTTACTGTGGAACGTATACCACTGTCGTTAGTGTCAATCAGAGGATCATTCACAAATAATGTACATAAAATTGTGAAGAAAAATGATCAGGAATGGAAACAGTAACCAAGCAATGTTGATATATTTTAATGCATCCATTTAAATATCGGGATCAAGGGAAAAATTACAGATCAAGACATCTCCAATAGATTACGAGCAAGAATGGCATATCTCATGTTTCGTTATGCGTCCAGGTTTTCTGAAATCTTGGTAAGTTTCGAATGAAATATACGTATTTTAACTAAACTTGAACTGAATTAACTATCAGGTGTACAACTTTGCCTCCGCCGTTTTCCGATAGGTGACTGTACCGGCAGAGGCTGGTCAAAATACATAGATGATAATTCCTTTAAAGTGAGTGTGTACAGTGCCTAACGAATTGTTATCGCCGTTTCAGTGACAGTTGTTCTTGTTTTCGTATTATTCACGCTCGAAAATGTCTGTTTATGTGCCCAATTAGTGCCATTTGCGGGAAGTTTTACTTTTCTGTTACAGTTCGAAAAAAACGCAGCTGAAGCGCATCGAATGCTCTCAGAAACTTACGGTGATGCTGCTCTGAGTAAAAGAACGTGTCGGGAGTGGTTTCAACGTTTTAGAAATGGTGATTTCGATGTTGAAGACAAACATGGTGGTGGAAGAGAAAAAACCTTCAAAGATGAACAACTAGAAGCATTGCTTGATGAAGATTCGTGCCGAACCCAAGAAGAGCTTGCCGAATCATTGGGAGTGAGTCAACAAGCCATTTCAAAACGTCTCAAGGCCCTGGGTATGATTCAGAAAGAAGGAAGCTGGGTGTCGTACGAGTTGAAACCGAGGGACATCGAGCGCCGTCTATTTGTATGTGAGCAACTGCTTCAAAGACAAAATCGTAAGGGGTTCTTACATCGAATCGTAACCGGTGGTTCGATACGATAATCCTAAACGCAGAAAATCATAAGGAAAGCCCCGGGCATGCTACTTCGCCGAAGGCAAAACCGAATATTCACGGCGCCAAGGTTATGATTTATATTTGGTGGGATCAGCTCGGTGTGAATTACTACGAGCTCTTAAAACCGGGTGAAACCATCACAGGAGATCGCTACCGAAAGCAACTGATGCGCCTTAGTCGCGCGCTAAAAGAAAGGCGGCCACAATATCAAGAGCGACATGACAAAGTCATCCTCCAACACGACAATGCTCGGTGATCAAAAAGTACCTGGAAACGCTGAAATGGGAAATCTTGCCCCACCCGCCGTATTTCCAAGCCCCTTCTGACTTCCACCGTTCGATGGCACACGGCCTGGCAGATCAACATTTTCAATCCTTCGAAGAGTTAGAAAAATGGATTGCTTCATGAATAGCGTCAAAAGAGGACTCCTTTTTTCGAGTCGGGATCCGAAAATTTCCGGAAAGATGGGAGAAAGTTGTCGCTAGCGACGGATAATACTTTGAATAATACATCTGTAAGCACTTTTTCGCAATTAAGCTTTTAATTTTGAAAAAAAACGGCGGAAGCAAAGTTGTACACCTCAAAGTGGGACGTGATATCTTCGCAGAGATAAATGGTGTGCATTCCCAAGTAGCAATTCGCAACTAGTTCTGATACGACTAAGCACAAACTATGTTGCAACAAGAGCACGAATATGTTTTTTAAGTTATATTGGTTAAAACAAGGTGGCAACAATGTTTCTTCATAACATAACTAGTTACGAAATAGTTATTTAGGTTTCAAATCACCACATATTTTTGTCATATTGAATTAATTACAATTTTGAGGCTATCGTTATTTAATCCAAACATATCTTTAATAACAACTATGTTTCTAGCTACTAGTTGAAAATAAGTTTATTTTACTCAATTAGTAGCAACCCGTAACTAGTTCTGATGCCACTTAGCCCAACTATGTTGCAACAAGAGCACGAACATGTGTTTTATGTTATATTGGTTATAACATAAACATAGAACTAGCTACCATTTGTAAGTTATCGTTACTTGATTCTAACATATCTTTTATCACAGCTGTGGTTTTAGCTACTAGTTGAAAAAAGGTTGCGAAACCATTATAAATACGTAAGATTCAGATAGCTATCGATAGGTTTTTCCAACGTAATGATAACCGAAATACAACCAGAAAAACTTTTGTTGGCTTGAACATGGCGATCACAATATGGAGTCGCAGGAAGTGTATAAAACATAAATAAAACCAGGATATTACTTTTTTCAAAACTACTTTTTGGGGAAAATAATGAAAGGTAGAATAATCATTTTTATTCTATGCACTACCATAAACTCGAAGAAAACAATATATGGATTAAACATCGATTGTTATATTACAATATATGAATTTCAAATAATGAGAAATCACTCTACTAGGATTAATTTTGAGCATTCTGAACAAAGAGTTTTTTCGTTGTTTATTGTTCATACCTTCATAAACAAATTTAGATTGAAGGCGCATTAAAAAACAGTTAATTAGAATTGAATTCCGCTCGACAGTTTTAAAATCGTTGTGAAATTTTTACCTTGTATCAAGTTTGTGATTTCAAGTACTTAACTAACTTTTTATTGCTGATAGAAAAGTTCTCTGGATCCATTCATTGTTTATAATGTCGATGGTGACTAAGTTTCAACTAGTTTACTTGAACACAAGTTATTTTCAAGTTATGAAATGATAAGTTATTTTAGTATGACATAACAACGTAACGACAACTTATTTTTAACCGACTTAACAACTAGTAGAAACTGCGCTTTTTGTGTCACGCAAGTGGTTAGATATTAGTAACAATAACTTAAATTTATGGTTGCAAACTAGTCAGAAATAAGCTAGCGTAACAAAAATTGTTACTTGGGTTGTAGGACCTCAGGACCTTGATTCTGGAACACACAATATCGTGTTTTTTGTTTGGTTTTAAGTTCTCTATGAAAAGCTGTTTTAATAAAAAACAAATTATTTTTACCAAAACTACAACAAAATTTGAACAATTCTCTTTTTTTATCGTCAGATTTGCTTAAAAAGCGGGAAGTTCTTAAGTACACACCGTTTACCTCTGAGAAAATCAACTATATCTCAGAAACAACTCGATATTTTTACGTTAAATTTACATCGTAGCAGTCTCCAAAAAATCGTGAAATCAATGGTTTAACTTGTTCAAAAGTGCAAATTTTGACGTGAAGACTAAGAACGATAACCTCCATAAGAACGATAACCTTCGAGGAAACTAGGTTTAAAAGAAGGTGTAAAATTACATAACCATGAATAACCATCACTTTTGATCACGACAGCGACACTGAAAGTGATCGTTTTGCATCGTACGTAGTGACAAAAAATGGATACAAAAATGCACATCAATCCAACAATAGGGTTCTGCCCCTATTTCCGGTATTTCCGAAACTGGATTCCGAGAACTGGTATAGCCAAAGTCAGTTTGATTGGCCAGCAACTAACATGACTTGGAATTTGGAACAGTTCTTACCCGTTTTGGTAGACTTTTTCCTTTGCTAAATTTTATTCAAGTCCGAATTCCAGTTCTAAAATTACAAGGTGAAATTATTAAAAATTTCAAACCTTCATACAAAATCGTAAAACAATCTCCTAAGCTGGGCTCAAAACTGTTTCAATTTATAGGTTATGATAGTTTATGGTCATACTAACTGTTTTTGATTATACTGGATTCGTCTTTTATCTCTAACTGCCAGTCGAAGGTCAAACCTTCGAATTCAAATCTAAGGTGCAGAAAATTCTGGGAATTTTTTCAAACTGGGCCTAAAACTTTTCTAGTTTGTAGTTATCTGATGGTTTAATGATTCGAATTTCATTATACCGGTTTTCGGTTACGGAGATTCCGGAAATAATGGTCAAAATCTTGAAAATGGAACTCACTTCATTTCGTACAAATATGATTGAATCAATTTTTCCTAACTCAAACTCAAATGTAGCATTCGAATGTAGTAGAATTATGCAGAAGAAATTTACAAAACTGTGTACTAAACTTTCTTAATTTGTAGTATTTTGTTGATTTCTGCTGTAATATAAAGGAGAAAATATATGATATGAGAAAGGCATCATTATATCAATTAGAAATTATTATGGGAGACACGGGCTAGACCGGGCACGTGGTTGAACCGGGCAGCTTAAATATCTCATAAACTTGCAATTAATTCGATTCATGGATTGACTTTGTTTGTTCGCTTAGACCCAGTTTCAATGTTCGATTTACCTCGGTCATCCCTATATTATGAAAACCACTCCTTGAAATTTGTTTCTGGGTACGCGCCTGGATTGGATAATGCTGAATAAATGTTGGCAACACCCTCTCAGATTTGAATGAAACTTTCTGGACATGTAGACTTTATCGCAAAGAAGAAACACTTTGGATACTTTTTTCCAAAATTGATCTAGGCTGTCTTTTGAAAATGGTTTTACTCTATTTTTTTAAATAGTTATAGTGAAAAACGACAAATTCTACAAAATATTATATAGCAAAAATTTTACTTCAAAAAATTAAAATCGATTCACAAGAAAATCTGATATTTGATTTTGATAAAATTTTGTCCCAAAATAGACGATTATGTTCTCTACAATTCATATACTGCAAGATTTTAACATTTAAACATTTAAGGAAAAAAGGCTTTTCTAACCAAATTTATTTCTTAAAAAAATAAATTTTTATCCAGTGTCTTTTTATTGGAAACTAATCTAACTAATCCGAAAATTTAAAATCCAATCTGAAACTCATTATCATCCAAGATTCAAATGAAACTTAAATTGTGAGAAAAACACATCAATTACACTATTGCTGGTTGCTCGATATTAGCAGAAAATATCAAAGCTGGATGAGAAAAAGTTTTTGTTAGAATAACTGGTGTTTTTTTTTTAATTTTACTTAAAATTTTTAAGATCAATTTTTTCAGTGTCTGATTCGATAGGTAACTTTTTCAGTATTTTTATTCGAAAATTAGACTGATTAGTGAACATCACTAGCCAGTGCGGTAAAATTTCATTTTCAATCGAATAATATAAGGTAAAAATGGAACTTATGGCCGCTGACCGTGAGCATATCCCTACTAATTCATTTTACTGTTGCTGCCATTTTCAAGTGACGCTCCCAGAATTCATCGTCAGTTGAATAATCCTACCTAGTCATTTGAAGTTTTGCTTGCTCAGTTTCAAGTGCCAGTAGTCTAACTGCTTCACTGCCTTCGCCCTTGGTAGTAAGCAAGTTCGAACTGAAGGAGAAAACAATTAATTTATGTGTATTCTGTGATTGATATTTCAGTTATCTGGTTTGTTTTTCATCTATTATCTTGAACCAATCCGAATGTTTACATGAACCTCATTTGAAGGCCGCTCTCACACTATTGAAAGAGATATTTTGTTACTTCAAAAGATCAACTGACAGTGGTGAAACTGAGCCTCGATTGAAGAGAAACGAGTGATGAACTGAATGCTGCCCGTTCGGGCCGTCAGCAAACATTGTTTGTGTCAGAGAGTGAAGTTTTCGGCAGTTATATTATTATATATCTGTTTTCTTACAAAAACTGGTTTTTGGACACCCTTTTCAGAAAATACATTATATCTTGAATTACACTCAAGTTACGGGAATAGTACCTTCAGCAAACTTGTTTGAAATAACTTTCTGCACAACTTCGTCGAAGTAACTTAGCCCCTATGTTGGCCCTGAGCTAAAATAAAATGTTTATCTCACTTTTAGGAGGAAATATTCACATAAATAAGATACTGTACCTCAAAAACCACGATCCAATGAGTTATCAATTAAGAGCGTGAAATTGCGCTTTTGAACCACTGTGCAGTAGAGAGATCATTCAGTTTCAATTGAATTGTATGAAGTTTTACTGCACTGTCACTAACACAATAATTTTTTGTAGGATTTATCATTTTTCGACAATAATTTTTCGCAAAAAGTGGTCAAACAAAAGTCTAGCCCTTTTCAAAAGATAGGCTAGATCAATTTTGGAAGAACAAAGTAAGCGAAGTGGCTTTTTGTGATAAACTCTAAATATCGAGAATTTTTTTTTTATTCTGAGAAGATGCTGCCAAATCCGAACACGATTTGGCGCGAATTTCGTCTATTCGAATCCTACACTGAAAACAAAAATTTCAAAATATAAGTCAATTTACAAAAACCATTTTCGAAATCAATGAATTTTTGTTTCAAGGCAAGCAATTATGTTCCCTTTCAACCGTCCATGTATTATAAGACGAGAATTTTTTGGAAAAAAAGTTTCAAACTAAAGCTTGTTCTGGTTCATTACTGACACTTTTTGCCAAAATCAGGTAACTAGCGAAAGGGTATTGTGAAATCTTCTCACAAATTGAGTTTCATTGACTTTCAGTTCAATTTCGAAGAACCAATGAAAAAATTCAGTTTGGACAAGACATAGTTATGCTAGGAAAACTTTTTTCCTTAAAAGTGCCCATAGTGCACTGTTTGACCAATAGTAGGTTCCAAACGAGTCTAAGTTTTTCGAAATCATTTCTTTTATCTCCGAGATATTTTGTTGCATTGAAAAACACTGGGATTTGTCAATTACGTCACATATTTTTCTCTGAAAACGGAAATGTTCACCTTTCCCTTCCAAATTTAATAGACATTGTTAGCTTTCAATCAAGCCTTAGGTTATCGAAATTTTTTGAGTGATTTTCGAGACAATTCAGCCGATGACAAATGTACGGTTATTCGTTTACATCACCTATAGCATTATATCTCTGGAACCGGATCGTTGAACAGTTCAATAGTAGCTTTCAAACGAGCCTAGGTTTGTTAAGATCGGTTTAGCTATCTTTGAGAAAATTGAGTAGAAAAAAAAGACGGGTGGGTAATGTCAGAGACATAACTGGAAGTCGTGAATACGTATAAAATTGGCACGCACCTTTCACACTTCCGAATATAAGATAGTTGATCGATTGTGTAAATTGTACAAGCACTTCCCTTCTTCACTACTTGAATTTGAAACGATGCACGTACACTAAAGTACGTATAAGTCACATCAAACATTCTGACACAGAATGTGTTGTTTTTGGTGTGAATTCAGTAGGTTTAGTAGGCATGTATCAAACTGATACATTAGAACCTTTGTGTTGCAATTTTTGAGGGACGGATGCGGGTTAAACAAATTAATTTGGCGGTGTTAGGGAATTTTTTTCTTTTCGCAACATTTAAATCTGTATTTTTAAGGAGAAATAAAATACAGATTAATCTGTATACGTAGCAACCCTGTTTCGCATGGCATATTTAGAAGCGACACCCATACTAGCATAAAGATGTGTTCTACAGTAATACTTTCATTTTCGCATTGCGAGAGAGCCTTGCCGTCGTAATAGATTGTGTTAGTGACGGCGCAAACTTTTTCAACTTCCTTTTTAATGAATATGATGCTTTTGATACGAAATGGAGAAAATTCAACTAATTCTTAATGATGATCTGTGGCACTGAAAAGTGCCTTGAAATGTTACGACCGATCAGCATTTAGACAGAACTCTTGGCGTGTACAATCGGTAAACTCGTCCGATATTTGACTAGGAATTCATTGTGATTTCCAATTGAATTCCAAAGACGAAACAAGCCATTTCAGGCGGAATCAATTGGTGCATTTGGAACACATAATGGAACGGTTCTAATTCCGGACAAATTAACTGAGCAGCGCTCCCATGACGACTGACAACTTCCACTGGTTGGCTTTCGGTGTTGTTTTTACTGTGTACCCGGCTGCGACTCTTCTTCGGCACGCTTCATTCCAAAAGCATGAGATCTTCGAGCAACGCTCCCATGACGACTGACGTATTCCACTGACAGGCTTTTGGTGTGTTCCTGGCTGCGGAACAATTCCTCTGTTGGACGCTCGCTTAATTCCAAAAGCATGAGGTCTTCGATATTGCTCTACCGTAGGAAGCTTCGCCAAATATTGCTCAGCAAACGATGAAACATTCATTCAGTAATAGCCGTTCAACCGAGAAGGTTGTGTATAGAAGCGTACAGTTTAATAACGCTGGTTTGTTTACACGCGTTAAATACGACAACGGTTGAACTACAGGTAGAGACCTGTTGGCAGCAGCCGTTAAAACGTATAGTCGTGCTGCATAAGAGAGCCCTAGTGCTGGGCCAAGCTGGTGAAGGAAACAACAAAGGGCGTTTCCCAAACTCTACCCAGGCCGCAATATACAGCCACAAGTGCTGAGCAGGAGAGTGCAAAGGCACATCGAAGAGGAAGAGTGCAAAGGCACATAGAAGCAGGAGAGTGCAAAGGCACACCGGTGCGAAGGCACTTCGGTGCAGAAGCATATCGGTGCGGAGCACTAGGAAGAAGGAGACAAGACAACTCGGTCTTTCCACTGCCATACAACACGCAGGTATACAGCGGTGACCTGCGCTGGTTACAGCTGGCGAAGACGAAAGCAAATCGGAATTCGAGTGGTGCTGGATGTCAGGTAGCAGTAGCATCACATCCAACAATCAGCATCCAACAAGAACATCTAGAGCAACGAGGATCTACACGGCAGTGCAACGGAGATAGACAACAATTTCAAGGTAGAAGTTTTTTCTTTTCCTTTTGATTGAGTACTGTGTAGTGTTGGTTTCAAATTTTATTTTAAAGTTTAGTTAAAAATTTTAATGTAATGGATGAATCCATGGACGTAAATCCTAGCATGAATCCGATACCCCCACGAACGAAAAAATATCAGGAGAGCTCTTCTGGGCCTTGGATAGTCTTTTTTAGACGTATATCAAAGCCATTAAACATTTTTCAAATTAATAAAGGTTTGACATCACGATACTCTTCAATCAAAGAGATCATAAAAGTAAATAACGATAAAATTCGTGTTGTGGTAAATAATTTGAAACACGCGAATGATATTGTCTCTTCGGAACATTTCAATAAAGAGTATAAAGTTTACATACCCTCCAAAGATGTCGAAATTGACGGTGTTGTTACCGAAGCGAGTCTTTCGGTAGATGATTTACTCAAGCATGGTGTTGGTCGTTTCAAGAACTCTATGCTTGAGGGTGTGAAAATACTGGAGTGCAAACAACTGTACTCAGTAGTTCATGAAGAGGAAAAAAAAAGTTTATCGCCCATCAGACTCGTTTCGAGTGACATTTGCCGGGTCTGCGTTGCCGTCCCATGTCTATGTCGATAAAATTCGCCTCCCTGTTCGGCTTTTTGTTCCAAATGTAATGAATTGTACGAACTGCAAAAAATTCGGCCACACAGCTACTTACTGTAGTAATAAACCAAAATGTATTAAGTGTGAAGGGCCTCATAAAGATAATGATTGCAACAAGGAAATTGAAAAATGTATTTATTGTGGGAATAGTCCTCATGATGATATTTCAGTATGCACTGCATTTAAAGTGCACAAAGACAAAATTAAGCTTTCTTTAAAAGCACGGTCTAAGCGCACATATGCAGAAATGCTTAAAACGGTCATTGATGTCCCCCCTTTGGAAACCGAAAACGGGTTTTCAAATCTAGAGGAACCAGAGGACTCTGACTCTGACGAAAATAGTGAAGGTAATTCGTTTATCACTACCCAAGGGTCAGTTAAGAGAAAGAAGTCTTCCTCCAAATTACCAAAAAAGACACCTAAAATTTCATCTTCAAAAAAAGATCCCCGTGTTAAACAAAAAAAGTCAAAACCAAAGACTGTGCCTCCTGGTTTGTCAAATTCACAAACCAATCCAGGATCTAGTACAGAAAAAGATAATAATCCAGTGGGCTCCATTTCACAGCCACCAACAGGATTACTGAAGTTTTCGGAAATTGTTGAATGGATTTTCTCAGCATTCAATATATCTGAACCCTTAAAGACCCTCATAATGGCATTCCTTCCAATAGCTAGAACCTTTTTGAAGCAGTTATCAGCTCAATGGCCAATTGTCTCAGGTTTTGTATCTTTTGATGGATAATTTATCACCCGTCGCAAATGATACAATCACTGTCCTGCAGTGGAATTGTCGAAGCATCATGCCAAAACTTGATTCATTTAAAATATTATTGCATAGTCAAAAATGTGATGTATTTGCTTTATGCGAAACATGGCTTACTTCAAACATAGCTTTAAATTTTAATGATTTTAACATTATACGTCTCGATAGAGACTCTCCGTATGGTGGAGTGCTTTTGGGAATTAAGAAATGCTATTCCTTTTATAGATTAAACATCCCTTCAACTTCTAGTATAGAAGTTGTTGCTTGCCAAATAAACATTAAAGGCAAAGATATTTGCATAGCTTCGGTTTATATTCCTCCAAAAGCACAAGTTGGACAGCAACAGCTTAATGAAATGGTTGAAGCCCTTCCTGCACCACGATTGATTCTGGGGGATTTAAATTCGCACGGTATTATGTGGGGTTCCGTTTACAATGATAGCAGATCATCTTTAATACAAAACATTTGTGACAATTTTAGCATGACGGTATTAAATATGGGTAGCATGACACGGATCCCAAGACCTCCGGCACGCCCAAGTGCATTAGATCTATCTCTTTGCTCAACATCAATTCGACTAGATTGCACCTGGAAAATACTGCCTGATTTACACGGTAGCGATCATTTACCAATCATTATCTCAATTAGCAGTAGCAATTGCATTGCTACTTCCGCTAGTATTCCATATGATTTGACAAAAAATATCGACTGGATTAAATACCAAAGTAGTATCTCTACTATTTTGAATTCAATGGAAGAGCTCCCTCTACTTGAAGAATATGACTTCCTCATTTGTTCGATTCTGGAGGCAGCAGAACAATCCCAAACTAAACGCTTTCCTGGGCCAACGACTAACAGAAGGCCTCCCAACCCCTGGTGGGACAAAGAGTGCTCAGAGGCTAAACTCGCAAAACAAAATGCTTGCAAGACGTTTCTAAAACGGGGAGGAGGAACTCCTCAGAATTTTGAAAAACTTATGGTTTTAGAAACCAAGTACAAGAGCATACTTCGAGCCAAAAAATGTAGCTATTGGAGACATTTTGTCGAAGGTTTGTCAAGAGATACCTCAATGAGCACTCTTTGGAACACGGCCAGACGAATGAGGAATCGTAACGTGGGCAATGAGAGTGATGAATACTCGAACCGATGGATATTTGACTTTGCTAGGAAAGTTTGCCCAGATTCTGTTCCTACGCAGAGCATTATACGGGAATCTCCTCCAAATAATGGTTTTATTAATAACCCATTTTCAATGATGGAATTTTCTATAGCACTCTTGTCTTGTAACAATAACGCTCCAGGGTTGGACAGAATTAAATTCAACTTGATGAAGAATCTGCCTAACCTCGCAAAAAGACGTTTGTTGGAATTGTTCAACAAGTTTCTTGAGCAAAATATTGTTCCACCTGACTGGAGACAAGTGAAAGTTATCGCCATTCAAAAACCGGGGAAACCAGCTTCCAATCACAACTCATATAGACCCATTGCGATGTTGTCCTGCATCAGAAAATTGTTCGAAAAAATTATTCTACGACGTCTCGACACTTGGGTCGAGACGAACGGTTTGTTGTCAGATACTCAGTTTGGCTTCCGTAGAAATAAAGGGACGAATGATTGCCTTGCATTACTTTCGTCTGACATCCAAATTGCCTTCGCTCAAAAGCAACAAATGGCATCTGTATTTTTAGACATTAAAGGAGCATTTGATTCAGTTTCCATTGATGTTCTTTCAGACAAGCTTCACCAAAATGGACTCCCAGCGGTTATAAATAATTATTTGCACAACCTTTTGTCAGAGAAACACATGCATTTTTCACATGGCGTTTTGGCAACACTCAGAAATAGTTACATGGGTCTCCCGCAAGGCTCATGCCTCAGTCCGCTCCTCTATAATTTTTACGTAAATGACATTGACAGCTGTCTAGTAACCCCATGTACACTAAGACAATTGGCAGATGATGGCGTGGTTCCAGTTACTGGACCCAAAGCTATTGATCTGCATAAACCATTGCAAGATACCTTAGATAACTTGTCCGATTGGGCTGTTCATCTTGGTATCGAATTCTCTGCGGAAAAAACAGAGCTGGTCGTCTTTTCAAGAAAGCATGATCCCGCGCAGCTTCAGCTTCATATGATGGGAAGAATGATCCAACAGGTTTTGACTTTCAAATACCTTGGGGTGTGGTTTGATTCCAAATGCACGTGGGGAGGACACATTAGGTTTCTGATAACAAAATGCCAACAAAGAGTAAATTTTCTTCGAACAATAACAGGATCTTGGTGGGGTGCTCATCCGGAAGATCTAATAAAATTGTATCAGACAACGATACTTTCAGTGATGGAATATGGATGCGTTTGCTTTCGTTCCGCTGCAAACTCTCATATTATCAAACTGGAGCGAATTCATTATCGTTGTTTGCAAATTGCTTTAGGGTGCATGCATTCGACACATACAATGAGTCTTGAAGTTCTGGCGGGAGTTTTTCCATTAAAAGATCGATTTTGGGAGCTTTCATCACGCCTGCTAATAAGATGTGAGGTGCTGAATCCCATGGTAATTAATAATTTCGAACGACTAGTCGAGCTTCGATCTCAAACAAAATTCATGACAGTATATTTTAACCATATGTCACAGGAAATCAACCCTTCAAGATATATTCCTATCCGTGTCAGCCTCCTAAATGTTCCTGACTCAACTTTATTTTTCGATACATCCATGCAGCGCGAAGTGCGTGGAATCCCGGATCATCTACGTTCGACGGAAATCCCAAAAATATTTTCAAGTAAGTTCAGGCATATTGACTCTGAGAAAATGTTTTACACGGACGGATCGCGAATTGAAGAAGCGACAGGGTTTGGTATGTTCAACAATAATGTTTCGGCCTCATTTAGGCTTCAAGAACCTGCATCTGTTTATATAGCAGAGCTAGCAGCAGTTCATTATAGTTTGAGTGTAATCGTCACATTAATTCCAAACCATTATTTCCTCTTCACAGATAGTCTGAGTGCAATTGAAGCCATTCGCTCAAACATGACTGGCAAGACTGAACCGTTTTTCCTGGGCAAAATAAAACAGTGCCTGAACGACATATTGAACAATAATTATCTAATCACTATAGTCTGGGTCCCGGCTCATTGCTCCATTCCTGGCAATGAAAGAGCCGATATTTTAGCCAAACGTGGTGCTATTGAGGGTGAAATTTATGAGAGACCAATTGCTTTCAACGAATTCTATAGCTCGTCTCGCCAAAGAACACGTGTGATGTCCAGACTCATGTCCAATCACTACACGTTAGATGCACATCTCCTTCGAATTGGGCTCTCCGAGACTAATCATTGTGCTTGTGGCGAAGGTTATCGAGATATTGATCATGTCGTTTGGACATGCGTGGAGTATCGTGATGTCAGATCTCAACTAATAAATTCTTTGCGTACCCAAGGTAGACTATCCAATATCCCAGTTCGAGACATTCTTGCTTGTCGTGACCTTTCATACATGAAACTTATTTATCATTTCATAAAGAAAACTGGAGTTTCAATTTAATAAAGGCCCCTTTCAAGACTTAGTTCTGATCCCAGCTGCGTCCATGAGTTCAACCAATAGCTAAATTAGAATAAAAATAATGTAATGATACAAACAAACTCGAAACAGTTTATGAAATTATTAACAAAATGTCTGAAAATAACAGCTTATTTTATAATTTATAGAAGTTAATCGTTTGGTTCAAATAATATTTCCGAGTAGATTTCATAATTAATGACGAGTTACCCAAGATGATATTTAAGTAATAAGAGAATATGTTTTAATAAATGCAAAACGTTGTGACTATGTTAGAATTAAATTAGGATAAGAATATAATGTAAAAGTGATGCTACGGCGAAGAAAAACTTATGTAAACTGCCTTAAGAAATAAACGTATTTATGAAAAAAAAAAAAACGATGAAACATTCATCTTTTATATCGACGCATCACATATTTTGTTCTCGTACTCAGAACGCGTTCTAATTGGCTGGTGGTTACATAGGTCAAACACAGACACAGACACTTCAATGTTGTTGCAATACACGTTCAAGTTGAAAATTTTCGAATTGGTAGTTAGATTATATAAATCCTTCTACAGATCACTAAGCTATGAGCTTTCAAAATACGAGAGAGGCCAACACGTGTCATGAGTTTTCCTCTTTGATGCTCGTTGGCACCAAACATTTCAGAAAAGTTTAATTTTGAATTATTTGAGATTGTCATACAACAGAAAATATTATCATAACATTATGATCATATCATGTAGCAAAAAGTATGTTGATACGTTAGATACAACAAAAGTTATTCATCATCAGAAACTTATTACTCTCTCAGAAGGTAAATTTTGAAAAGACACCCCATAGTGAAGTAAGTCGTATTCAAGACAAAAAAGCTTACGTCACTCATACCATTAAGTCTTCGGAACCTGAAGTGCCAGCCATTTGATCTTCGAACTTGATCCACAATTCAATAGCACCTTTCAAACAAACCTAAGCTTGTTGAAATCGGCTAGGCCATTTCCGAAAAAATGAACATAACACTACGAGTCTCCGAGGCTCCGTTCGAAAATCTGTTTTTCCTGCAAAACTAATACCTTCCTATAGAGAAAGGCAGAAATGCTCAAAATAGTTTGACCCTTGTCAAAAGACGGTCTAAATCAATATTGGGAAAACGAAGTATGCAAAATAATTCAATTTGATTGAATTCCTTAATTCTTTGGGCTACTACTTTGGGCGGCTACTTCGAGCCGAAGCAAATTTGGCAAACATTTTTTCTAGATTCATCTCGGTGTTGTATCGAGAATCAAATGGGTATTCCTAGCCGAGCCCAAAATGCTAAAACATGGTCGGCATGACAGTTAAATTTGAACTGCTAAAGCACTGATGAGACAAAGGCAAAACGTGAAGAAAACGAAAGTAAATATTTGCTGAACATAAATGTAGATTTGTATTCGGATTTTAGATTATCTATAGAAAGTCAATTTTGCGAATTATAAAACCGCCTTCATTTCTTGATGAAAGATGTTGTTGCTCACAATCGTTAATCGTACATCTGAAATTTTGTTTATTTGAAATAATTGATAAAGTTTTTTGTAATACGTTTTAGAAGGCTTTTTATTTGGTGTATGAGTCAGGAAAATGGTCGCGGTGATTTTCTCCATGCTTTGCCGCGCCATTTTTTTTTTTTTTGGGAACTGTTCACTGCCACTCCTTTGATCCTATCTAAAGTGAAACTAAAGTACAAACGAGGCGGTTACTGGTTTGTAAGAAATAGGTCCCAACTCTCAACGTTTACCAGCCGGCGTTAGTCGCAAATGAGAGCTACAATTCCCAGTCTGTTTTCAACGTTTCGAGTTACATTCTTGGCCTTCTCCAAGGTATCGAAAAAAGTTAATAAAAACTAGAAATTTCGACAGAAAGAGAGAGTATTTCAAAATAACCATAGTTAAAAGACGATCAATACAAATGCGATGCGTTTTCATAGGGAAGAGTCGTATATACACAAAAAACATGACAGTATCGTTGAAACGATAAAACATTCTGTAACATGAAATACATTATGACAGTAACAATACAATACAGAATTTATTAAAACACACTTTATATACAGGGCAAAACGACGAAACAAGGCTACATAAAGTACAAAATCCACCATAAACAGAGTACACCGAATATGTATGGGAATGTTTGTGATATTCCGGTACGAGTATTAAATGGATACAAAAGCATAAATAAATCATACTTCGAATCAGCTTGCGACCTACCAAGTTTTTCGAGTTGTGGAAACAGTGGCGCTCGCACTAGAATGATGTTGTACATTGTAGTGAAGGTTTTGTTTCGGTGTGGTTTGATTAAGGATAGTTTTGTTGATTGACAAAATGGACGAGGGAAACAAAAATAAAAACAAAATTTAAACAAAATTGTTCTGGCAATATGTGCAAAAGTGTGACGGAGCATTATGTTTCATATGAAGCAGTGTTTCTGGATCTAAGTTTGTTTGAAGTACGACGAACAAGTGATTCAGTTTATGTAAACTCACAAGTGATTAAGATCTTTGTGATTAGAACATTGACTATGTGCTGTGAGTATTAAAAGTTGGCAGACTATTTCCTACTGAAATTGGTCTGTGTTGTTAAAGAGGTGCATTAATTCAGCTAGCAGCGAACATTACAAATAACGTAATTTAAATCAATGAAAAGCTTAGTGTAACGCAAAAACAAATCGTAAAAATCCAACAATACTGCACTCTTCCGGCAAATTGCCGGCAGACGCAGTTGCTCTAGTGTTCGTGGATCCACACAAGGCTAGCCCTTGGAGATCAAAATTTTCATCAGCAATCAGAACGAACACTATCAAGACCAGAAACTGGAACTATCTCAGAACAAGAACTTGAACGAATCGTAAAATGATCTGAATAAAGGGAAAAATTTCCAAAGAAAACTCGATCAAATAACGAAAATATACTCACTGTCGAAACTGACGAACAACGTCGGCATGTCATCGATCGACACCATCGAACGGTAGTCCAGCTTCGGTGGTGGTTGTTTCTGCTTTGCGACTGGTACGCCATCTCCCGTCGATTGCGGCCGGATAAAGGTGCCTATCGAGGAACGCCTGGTGGGAAAGAAGGACAGCGATTAGAATGATTGAAATGTTAGCGCCATGCGACGACACGACTCGTAATACACATCGAATATTCTGTTCTAAGTGCACAACTGGACTAAACAAGTGCTGCCTAATATACTGTTATTATTGGTTGCTATTAAGGTGATCTTCAGTAGAAGTTTCATGAAAAAATAAAATCAAATATTAAAATTACAAAGTATCTACGAAATTGACCACAAGAAATAGAACATTTTTGTTGTTACTCATTCAGTAATGTATATTGCGTTGTCAATCCCGTTTTACCCGTTTATGAAAACTTACCCAAAGTTCTGCATAATTTTAATAGTTGAGTAAGTTCACATTATGTTTTTCGAACTGAATCATAATTTACTTCATACAAATATTTTTTTTTTCAAAGAATGTATGCAAGGTTTACACGTCAAAAAGTAAATCTAGACAAACAAGTTGATTTACGAGATTTCAGAAAACTTAACATTGTGATTGTGGACTACTTTCAAATGGAGTGACGATTTTTAAAGTGCAAAATTACAATCTATGAATCATATTTAAAACAATTGTGCATCATTGTGAACAACTAGTTCCGTGAACTACAACAAATAGCCGGTGTTCAAAAATAGAATACGGAAAAAATAAGTCTTGAGCAAAACACACCATAAGACAAAAATAATAGTATAATTCCAATCGTATCATGAGCAAACCGAATTGAGCACTGGATTATGAGGTTACAAATTAGAATCATAACAGGAGAAAACATAGTGAAGCAGAGCATATCATTAAAAAATGATATCAGCGTTTTAAGACAAATAAATGCTTTATACAGAAAAGAATAACTTTTGTGTCAGGAAAATCTCATTCATACTACCGGAACGTAAAAAAATCTTTTCTATCTCGAGATCTGTTTTTTTCGTTTTAATGTGGTATACATTCCAGCGGTTTCTTTTCGTTTTAATGAGGTATACATTCCAGCGGTTTCACAACAAAATAACTTTTCTAGAAATTCGTATTGCGAGCCAGTTTTAAAATGTTTTCTAGCTTCTGTAAAACAATTGATTAATTTTTCTCGAAGGTGATAAATTGAGGTTGGATCAACGTTTCATCAGAGAATCTTTCTTCTAGAGTTTAAAATGCATGGACTCCCTTGCAACGAAATTTTGAATTCAATGTGCGCAGTTTCAAATCGCTTGCCGAATCAATTTTTCCGAAGGAGCTCTTCTGCAAAATTAAATTTTAGCTTTCGGGGACCATCAGTACATCGGGAAACATCCGTGCTACTACGTGACAAGCAATTCATATACACCGAAACCTCCATTTAATAGCTAAACGGGGATTTGTAAATCGAGGCAGTTCGTAAAAAAAAGTTTACGTTATTTGGGATTTACTTCGTGACGAAAGTTTTGTGTAATGATTGTGGAAACACCCAATCATATGGCTATTTTCGGAACAGATGTGCAGAGTAGATGCAAGAAAATGATGTTTTGGGTCGTTTAAAAATCCAAGATGGCGACTTCCGGTTTATTGATATTTCCTGATATTTCCTGATTTACCCTTACAATTTACATATTTTCGGAACGGGGTCGATAAGTAGATGTCGGAAAACGATGTTTGAGGTTGATCTGAAATCCAAGATGACAACTTCCGGTCTATTGATATTCCTTGGAAACCCTTAAAATATGAGTAAAAAATTTGAAACAATGTCGATATACCGGAAGTCACTATATTGAATTTTTAAACGGAATCAAACATCGTTTTTGGTATAAAATCTGATTCGTTAATATCCTTATTATAAGGGTATAGAATAGAAGTACGAGGGAGCCAAATCAGGTGATTAAGTTGGATGGGGCATTTTCTAGTAAATAAATTTTTTTCACTTCATATCTGGTCTTTATTCACTTCAACAATGCGCAATATTACTCGCTAAATACGCAATGCCTGAAAATTGACGCCAAGGCTTGTGCGACCTGTTAAGTATCCATAGACCGCTTCTCATCCATTACCGGGCACTTGTTCTCTGGTATGTAATAGCGGATCCCGGTTTTGTCAACAAATAAAGGGAAGCATCGGGCAACCCAACAACTTTTGACAGAATTATCAGATCGACTAATGACGTACCGCGTCGGAAGCGTCATTCCAAGACAATGTTACCATGAAACAGTACACACCAAAAGAACGCGCTGAAATTGTTCAGCTTTATATTTAAAAAAAAAACTTCTGAATTGTGAAAATCGAACGTGCGTTTTGTTCACGTTAAATGAAGGCGGTAATAAGCAAAATAGTCAGTTCTACGCCAATGAAAACCCTCAATTATGTGAGGAACATTCTGTATACGACCAAAATGTTACAGTTTAGGGTGGTGTTTGTGCGGATATGGTGATTGGTTCCTAATTTTTCCAAGTCGATGATGGAGCAACGGAACCTCTTAATGGCGATCGTTTTTGAACCATGATAAATAATTTTGTGATGCCCATTGTTCGTGAAAATGGTTTTAATGGCTAATGGTTTCAACAGGACGGTGCAACATGCCATACAGCTCGAATAGTATGATCGATTTGTTACGACCATCGTTGTTCCCCGGACGACTCATATCGAAAAACGGTGATTTTGACTGGCTCCCGAGATCAGATTTCATCAGATTTCACATAGTCTGATTTTGATGAATTTTGCATACAGTTTTAGTATGACAAAGCATTTGTTTTGTACGGATGGAGCCTGATTTTTTTTGTTCGATAGATTGGTCTTAAGAGTAAGATGAAAATATGTGCATTCGCTTCGAGTTTTCGCTTCGCTAAAATAGCAGTATTGAACCTTTTTTTCTACCATTTTGCTTCTTAGAGCCGAAGCAAAGATATTGTATTCGATTTTATTAAATATAGTTGATTTAAAGTCGAGTAATAGGCAAAATAATATGGCGACTCTACTAATGAGATGGGATTGAGTCATTTCGCCGAAAGCCATTTCGCCGAAGGTCGTTTCACCGAATAGGCCATTTCGCCGAAAGGGTCATTTCAAATACATCATATAATCAACATTTCTTTTCGTTTCGTCTAAGACTCGTCAGTGCAGAGCATTTCGAATTCAACTCAAAGATTGGTTTTT